>NW_006921912.1:1367700-1416812 GCF_000298275.1 Orycteropus afer afer | reverse complement strand
AAAAAAAAAAAAAAAAGATGGGAAAGGAAGAAAAGACCAAAATGCATGTCAGAAGAGACTCTGAAAGTTTCTCTTAAATGGTGAGTAGCCAAAGCAAATGAAAGAAATGACAATATAAAAGAGCTGAACAGAAGTTTTCAAAGAGCAGCCGGAGAAGACAAAGTCAGTTATCATAATGAAATGTTCAAAGTTCTAGATATAATTAGAAAGCCAAAAGGGAAGAACACACTTGGCATTTCTCAAGCTGAAAGAACTGAAGAAAAAAATTCAAGCCTTGAGTTGCAATATTGAAAGATTCTATGGGTAAAATATTGAATGATGCAGGAAATATCAAAAGATGAAAGGAATGGACAAAATCACTGTACCAAAAAAAATTGGTGGAGGTTCATCTATTTCAGGAGGTGGCATGTGATGGAGAACCAATGGTATTGAAGGAAGAAGTTGAAGCTTCACTGAAGGAATTGGTGGAAAACAATGCCCTAGGAATTGATGGAATACCCATGAGATGTTTCAAGAAACAGAGGCAGTGCTGGAGGCACTTACTTGTCTATACCAAGTGATTTGGAAGACGGCTACCTGGCCAACTAACTGGAAGAGATTCATATTTTTACCCATTCCAAAAAAAAAAGTGATCCAACAGAATGTGAAAATTATTGAACAATATCATTAATATCACATGCAAGTAAAATCTTGCTAAAGATAATTCAAAAGTGGTTGCAGCAGTATATTGGCAGGGAACTTACAGAAATGCAAACTGGATTCAGAAGAGGACATGGAACAAGGGATATCATTGCTAATGTCAGATGGATCTTGGCTGAAAGCAAAGAATACCAGAAAGATGTTTGCTTGTGTTTTACTGACAATGCAAAAGCATTAAACTGTGTGGATCATAACAAATTATGGATAACATTGAGAAGAATGGGAATTCCAGAACACTTCATTGTGCTCATGGAACCTGTGCATAGATCAGGAGGCAGTCATTTGAACAAAACAAGAGGATTCTACATAGTTTAAAAGCAGGATGTGTGTGTGTCAGCATTGTATTCTTTCACCATACTTATTCAATCTGTATGCTGAGCAAATAAGTCAAGAAGCTGGATTCTATAAAGAAGAACATGACATGGATATTGGAGGAAGACTTATTAACAACCTGCGATATGTAGATGACACAACTTTCCTTGCTGAAAGTGAAGATAATTTGAAACACTTACTGATGAAGACTAAAGACTGCAGTCTGCAGTATGGATTATATCTCAAAACAAAGGAAACAGAAGTCCTCACAATTGGGCGAATAAGCAGCATCATGATAAAAAGAGAAAAGATTGAAGTTGTCAAAGATTTCATATTACTTGGATCTGCAATCAACATGCATAGAAGTAGCAGTCAAGAAGTCATCCATTGTATTACACTGGGCAAATCTGCAAAAGACCTCTTTAAAGTGTTGAAGAGCAAAGATGTCTTTTTGAGGACTAAGATGTGCATGAACCAAGCCATGGTATTTTCAGTAGCTTCATATGCATGTGAAAGCTGGACAATTTATAAGGAAAACTGAAGAAAAGTTGATGCTTTTGAATTGTGGTGTTGGTGAAGAATACTGAAAATATCATGTACTACCAGAAGAACAAACAAATCATTCCTGTAAGAAGTGCAGCCACAATGCTCCTTGGAAGCGAGAATGGCCAGACTTCGTTCCCCCTACTTTGGTCATGTTGTCAGATGGGATCATTCCCTGGATATTATGCTTTTTCAGCAACATATACAGCAACTATACACATGGACCTTGCCAGATGGAATACATGGGGATTGAATCAACTACATCTGTGGAAAGAGACAACGGAGAAGCTCAATATCTTTGGTCAGAAAAAAACCAAGGGCCAAGGATGGAATAGACCATCTACTGATTATATTCAAGTTGAAGCTGAAGAAAATTAAAAAAAATCTACAAGAGCTAAAGTAGGACTTTGAGTATATTCCACCTGAATTTAGAGACCATCTCAAGAATACATTTGACACATTAAACACCAATGACAGAAGACTAGAAGAGTTATGAGGTGACATCAAGGACATCATACATGGAGAAAGCAAAAAGTCATAAAAAGACAGGAAAAGAAGAAAAGACCAAGCTGATGTCAGAATAAACTCTGAAACTTGCTCTTGAATGGAGAGTAGCTGAAGCAAATGGAAGAAATGATGAAGTAAAAGAGCTAAACAGAAGATCTCAAAGGGCAGCTTGAAAAGACAAAGTAAAGTATTATAATGAAACGTGCAAAGACTTGGAGTTAGAAAACCAAAGGGGAAGAACACACTTGGCATTTCTTAAGCTGAAAGAACTGAAGAAAAAAAATTCAAGCCTTGAGTTGCAATATTGAAGGATTCTATAGGCAAAAGCAGCAGAAGCAGCAGTCAAAAGAATCACTCATTGTATTGCACTGGGAAAATCTGCTGCAAAAGACCTCCTTAAAGTGCTGAAGAGCAAAGATGTCTCTCTGAAGACTAATGTGCACCTAACCCAAGCCATGGTATATTCAGTAGCCTCAAATGGATGTGAAAGCCGGACAATGAATAAAGAAGACTGAAGAAGAGTTGATGCTTTTGGGTTGTGGTGTTGGCTAAGAATACTGAAAATATTCTTCCCCCAGAAGAATGAATAAATCTGTCCTGGAAGAATTGCAGCTGGAATGCTCCTTGGAAGCAAGAATGGCCAGACTTCATCTCACCTACTTTGGTCATGTTGTCAGAAGGGATCATTTCCTGGAGAAGGATATCATGCTTGGAAAAGTGGAAGGTCTGTGAAAAGGGGGAAGACCCTCAATGGGATGGATTGACACAGTGGCTGCAATAATGGCCTCAAGTATAGCAAGGATTGTGGGGATGGCACCGGACTAGGCAGTGTTTCATTTTGTTGTACATTGGATAGCTATGAGTTGGAGCCTATTCAACGGCGCTTAACAATGTGGGCAAAATATTGAATGATGCGAGAAGCATCAAAAGAAGATGGAAGGAATACACAGAGTCACTGTACCAAAAAGAATTAGTCAACATTCAATCATTTCAAGAGGTAGCATATGATAAAGAACTGATGGTATTGAAAGAAGACGTTCAAGCTGCATTGGAGGTATTGGTGAAAAACAAGGCTCCAGGAACTGATGCAACTGAGATGTTTCAACACATAGATACAAAGCTGGAAGCTCTCACTAGTGTATGCCAAGAGGTTTGGTAGACAGCTACCTGGCCAACGAACTGGAATGGGCCATATTTTGCCCATTCCAAAGAAAGGTGATCCAACAAAATTTGGAAATTGATGAACAATATCATTAATATCACATGCAGGTAAAATTTTGCTGAAGATAATTCAATGATGGTACAGAGGTACACTGATAGAAAACTGACAGAAATTCAAGCCAGATTCAGAAGATGATGTGGAACAAGGGATATCATTGCTGATGTCAGATCTTGGCAAAGTCATTTGACTTTGTGGATCATAACAAATTATGAATAACAAAATTCCAGAATACTTAATTATGCTCATGAGGAACTTGAACATAGACCAAGAGGCAGTCTTTTGAACAGAACAAGGGGACACTATATGGTTTAAAATCAGGAAAATCGTGTGTCAAGTTTGCATCCTTTCATCGTATTCACTCATCCTGTATATACTAAGCAAATAATCAGAGAAGCTGGACTATATGAAGAAGAATCTGGCATCAGGATTAGAGGAAGACTTATATAACCTGCGATATGCAAATGACACAACCTTGCTTGCTGAAAGTGAAGAGAACTACAGCTTTCAATATGGATTACACCTTATCATAAATAAAACAAAAATACTCACAACTGGACTAATAAACAACATTGTGATAAATGGAGAAAAGATTGAAATTGTCAAAGGTTTCATTTTACCTGGATCTACGATGCAAATGCAAGCAGCAGTCAAGAAATCAAATGATGTATTGCATTGGGCAAATTTGCTACAAAAGACCTCTTTAAAGTGTTAAAAAGACCAGAAGAACCAGATGGTGCCTGGCTACCAATGCCAACCACTCAGGAAATGATCAAATCTGGAGATCCTGGGTAGAGTGGGAGGGAAAACGTGGAACAAAATCCGAAAACTCAATAATGACCAGAACTACTGGTCAGATGAAGTCTGGTGGGACTCCCAATACTATGGCCCTGAAATACATTCAGCACCTGGAATAAAACTCACCCCCAGGGGCAGGCTTTCAGCTCAATGGTTAGCGAGATGTACACACAGACCACTCAACCCAGGATGCTGCACCCACGCACTCAATGGTGATACATCCCTTAGAGCAATAAACCTTGGGACCCCAAAGGACCAACATTCAAACTGAGGAAATGTAGGACAAACAGGAGTGCATAATTATGAGGGGCACAGGGGAGGGTTGCAGGGTAGGGAGAGGAGGAGACTGGGTTAGGACTGAACATGGCAAATGGGGAATGAAACTAAATGTATGCGTGACTTTGAATGTAAAACAATCTCTTTAAATAAATAAATAAATAAATAAATAAATAAATAAATAAATAAAGTGTTAAAAAGCAAAGATGGCACTTTGAGGAATAAGATGTGCCTGATGCAAGCCATGATATTTTCAATCACTTTGTATGCATAGGAAAGCTAGACAATGAATAAGGAAGACCAAAGAAGAATTGATGTCTTTGAATTATGGTGTTGGTGAAGAATATTAAATATATGAAGAGTGAAAAAATCTATCTTGGAAGAAGTATAGCCAGAATGCTCCTTAGAAGCAAGGCTGGAGAGACTTTGTCTTACGTACTTTGCACATATTATCAAGAGGGACCAGTCTCTGAAGGAGGACACCTTCCTTGGTAAAGCGGAGGGCTAGCAAAAAAGAGGAAGACCTAGTGAGACGGAGTGACACAGTGGCTGCAACAACAGCCCCAAACATTCTAACAATTGTGAGGTTGGCACAGGATTGGGCAGTGTTTTGTTCTGTTATACATAAGTCATTATGAGTTGGAAACTAACAACAACAACAATGGTGTGCTATGTATAGGAGCACTGGTAGTGCAGTGGTTAAATGCTCAGCTGCTAGCTGAAAGGTTGGCAGCTCAAGCCCATCAACCATACTTCAGGAGAAAAATATGGCAGTCTGCTTCTGTAAAGATTTGCATCCTTAGAAACCCCATGGGGCAGTTCTACTCCATCCTATAGGGTTGCTATGAGTCAGAATCAACTCAGTGGCAATGGGTTTAGTATGCTACGGAAGAAGCTCTGGTGTGCAATGATTAAGTACTTGGTTGCTAACTGAAAGGCGAGTGGTTTGAACCCACCAGCCACTCTGCATGAGAGAAGACCTTGTGATCTGCTCCTGTAAAGATTTCAGCCTGGGAAACACTATGGGGCAGTTCTGCTTTGTCCTATAGGATCATTTTGTGTCAAAATCAAGTCAATGTCACACAACAGTGTGCTATGTATCTCTGGGTGATGAAAATTATTAACACACTTGGCTGCTTACCAAAAGGTTGAAGGTTCTAGTCCACCCAGAAGCTCCTGGAAAGAAAAGCCTGGCGATCTACTTCTAAAAAATCAACTATTTAGTATCTTATGAAACAAAACGGAATGTATGGCTAATTGCCTGCATGAACAACTGCCTTCTTTGCCATGAGACCAGAAGAACTGGATGGTGTCTAGCTACCATTACTGAACCTTTTGATCAAAGTTTCTATAGAATAATCTTGATCAAAAGGGGAAAAATGCAGAACAGAATTTCAAATTCTCAGAGATCTCGAGTTTGTGAAGCCATTGAGACTGAATGAATCCTAGAAAATACTGCCCTGAGATAATCTTTAAACTTTAAACCAAAAAAAAAAAAAAAACAAAACACCCCAAATACAAAAACACCTTAAACCAAAAATATCCCCTGAAGTCTTCTTAAAACCAAATAATCCAAACCAAACCAAACCCACTGCTGTGGAGTCGGATCCAACTCATAGTGACCCCTCCTTGGTTTTCTGAAGTGGTATCACTATGGAAGTAGATTGCCTAACCTTCCTTCTGAGGAGTAGCTGGTGGGTTTGAACAGTCAAATGCTTTAGGCACTATGCCACCAGAGTTCCCTAATAGTGAAGCAAAATTAGCAATGTCTATCTCGAGCATTGTGCTTTTTTAAGAACTATCTATATGAGATCAAACTGACAACAGCAACTTAAAAGATTAGATAGGAAATTTAGGGTACAGTAAGTTTTTCTTAATCAGTGAGGAACAATGTAGAAAAGGAAGTGAGAATGGTTGTACAACTTGAAGAATATAATCAATGTAACTGAATTGTGCATGGAGAAATTGTTGAATTGGTGTAAGTTCTAAGATGTATATTCTCAACAATAAAAATTAGAGAAAAGGAAACCCTATGGAGAATAGTTCTACTCTGACACATATGGGGTCACCATGAACTGAAGTCAACTCAACAGCAACTGGTAAGTAACTGGTAGCTGAAAATTGCGTGAGAGCATCCATTTTACCTGGGGAACATTTCTAAAATATGGTTTGAAAACGGCAATAATAATAATAAGAGAAAATCCTGTGGAGCACACAGGGTTGCCATGCTTCAGGGTAAACTCATCAGCAACTGGTTTTTAGTGTGCTGTGCAGGACTCTGAGCCCTATTGTCTTATTGAGGAGACTGAACCAGTGCATCAAACTGAGAAAAAGCTGCACAACCTTTGCAAGTATCTTCATGTCTTTAGGTCTCAGCTTCTTCATTTTATGCAATGGGAAGGTTAGGCTAAATTATCTTCAGGGTCCCTTCCAGGTCTGTTATTCTATGACTACGGGTTGTAAATGCTAAAGTGTGCAATCCAAACCATTGGACACTCCAAGTTTATAGAAGATTACCTGGAGGTGGTCGGACAGCTGGGCCTCCTTTATTTGGATGCAGGGGCCTGGGAAGGCTGCTGAGAGGGGTCCTTCTGAGTCCACCAGGATCTAAGAGGATTATATTTGCCCCAAGGCCATGTGAACAGAAATCAGACAGGACAATCCTTTGGGATAGAGCTCCAGAACACTGTTCCTCCCTGGCTAGGACAGCAGTTGGGTGGCTTTGCCCTGTTGCCATGAGGAGAGCTCCTCTCCTCACAAAACCAGGGAGCCAGGCCTTCTCTTTCACTTTACCTCTTCCAACCCTGGAAGATCGCTAGACTCCTAGTAGGGCAGCAGTCCCCTGGGGCACATCTCATTTGGGGAGTACCATTCCCCATGAAAACCACCAATCTCAGAGAGATTCTCCCATTCTTTGGATCATAATCCTGGGGGAATGTGACTTTGTTTCTTGCACTAGTATAACTCTTCTTGGGAAGGCATCCCATTTCTTAGAGCCTTTTAATGGCAAAGAGATGGGGAAAGCTAACTTCTGCTGACTTACAGATTGTTAGGGAAGTCCCCTTCCAAGCTGGACATCTGGTCTCCTGGAATACTTTAAAAAGTCATTTCCATTAGATTTGGAAGGGAAGGATAGAAGGAGAACTTGGTCCCAGGCCCTACTCTGGATGTGCCTTTAGCTGCTGGCAGGGAAGTGAGGAACTTCTTCAGCGTTCTATTTGTACAGAGTGTTGGCTCTAGTGTCCTGGCTGGCCGTGGTGGATCTGCATCCAGGGAGGCAGGAGATAGCCTGCCACAGCTAGTGAAGGAAAAGGTAGGAGGTTTTTTTTCCCTGAGCTCTGCGGTTTCTGGAGACCGCCCGTACCGAGGCCACACACAGCAGAACTCCTCCACTGCGGGTGTGCTGGGCCCTGTGCAGGGAGCGTTCACCTTTTATTTTACTGTGTCACCTCCACAGACCCAAGATCCGAGGACAGTGGGCTCAGAGAGGTTAAGAGAATTTGACCAAGGTCATGCAGCTGGGTTCTGTGTGGTTCTGGGTCTAGTGAACTTTCTGGCACAGCTTGCTGCAGCTGTAGGCAGTTATGTGTTTTAAAGAAAGTTGCTGGCTTCCTTGGTCCCTTCTTTGTCTCTCTCCCACCTTCCCACTCCAGACTTCATGCTCTAGTTCCTCCTACATAGCTCAGTGTAAGATATAGGACTATGGATTGGAAAGGTCATGTTTAATTAGACTGTAGTATGACCAGAAGATGAGCTTTGCCGATTGAGGTAGAGCTTGCAGAACAAGACTCTGGATTTGATGCCAAAGGCTTGGGGTTGAGCCTTCACTCAAACATATGCTCAACTGTGTAAACTTAAAAGCTAGCTTCACTTTCCTCATCAGCAAAATGGGGTTAAAAATGCTTCTTCTCAGGGCTGTAGAGAAGATCAAATGAGTTGATGTGTTTGGATGTGTTACACACATTATATAAACATAAGTGAGAGTGCCTACACAGTGCCTCACATGTAATATGTGGGGGAGAAAACTGGTTGGCACAGAGATATGTTTCTTATTAGTTTAAAATAGAGCATACACAACACACACTCCCTCTCATACTCACTTGTAGAGTGATGACAACCGTGTTTACGTGATTAAAAGCTGGCAGGATGGCCCTCTGTGGCTGTGCTGCATGGCTGGGGCCTGATGATCCCCTCTGCGATCCCTGAACATCTGATGGTTTTTCAGATTCCGGTTCAAAGTCAACACACTTGAGCTGTGTGCCTACTATGTGCCAGTAGGTGTTCCCATTTATGGGCTTGCTCTGGGGTAGGTTAGCCTCTACCACATGGTCCTGTCAGCCTGAACTGACATTGGTTTCCTCCCTATGGTAACATTCAATTAGTAGGTTTTTAATGAGTGAGCACTATCTATGGGCCAGATCCTGTGGAGGCAGTGGGGCTATGACTGTGAACTAGACAAATGGGGTCCCTGCCCAGCAGAGCTTATAGCTCATGGGGGAAGGGTGTGATAGAGCCATGAAGAAGGGTGTGGTAAGTCATGAAGAAGCTGTGAGAGCATATAGCAGGGGCTGTGACCTACTCTGTGGAATCCTTGGGTGGTACAAATAGTTAATGTGCTTGGCTGCTAACCAAACAGTTAGATGTTCAAGACCATTTGGAGGTGCCTTGGAAGAAAGGCCTGGTGATCTACTTCTGAAAGGTCACAGCCATTGAAAACTATATGGAGTGCAGTTCTGTTCTGACACACATAGGGCTGTCATGAGTGGGAACCAGCAACTGTTTTTTAAACTACATGGGAGCCTTGGAGTTTATCCTCACAGACACAAAGTTTAAGCTGAGGTATGAAGGTAGAGTTACAGTGAGCGAGGTGAGGAGTTGGAGCAAGAATTCTAGAAGCCTTGAGGGCTGGCCTTGCTTGACCTCAAGCTGAGTTTTGTCCCTCAGATAAGACTTTCCCAGAGAGACAATTGTCAGCCCCTCCATCCCTGGCAAGGGCAGAACAATAGTAAAACAGCCAGGAACAGATGATGTCCCACTCGAGATTTTCTCTCACCTGAGCTTCTCTATTGAAGCAGCCTGGCAAAGTTTAGTGGATACTGTTCCCTGCCTCCCCCAACCCACCAAACCATGCATCCTCAGGGCGTAGCTTTCAGGAGGAGCCTTTGGAAAATTCAGGCATCCCTTCCTTGTTATTCCTGCAGCCCCAGTTAGAGCCCTGATGTTTCATGGGATGCCTGTTGCTGTTCATGTTCACATCTTACCTGAGTCTGATTTCTGGATAACCCTCATGGGCAGCAGCTGGGAGGTAGGGAGGAATGACTCAGCCCTTCTTTCTTAGCATCAGCCATGGGAAGGACTGTATTTATTTGAAAAATACAGAAAATTAGAAAAATATTGCTCAATGACCACAAAGTCTAGAGTACTTATTCATTCTTTCATTCAATTACTCTTCAGCAAGTATTTATTGGATACCTCTTATGTGTGCCAGGCATGTGTCAGTGCTAGAGAGAAGACAAACAGACACAGCCCCTCCCCTCAATGAGTTTACAGTGAGTTGGAGAAGAAAGGCATTATTTTTTTTTAAAAAATTGCACATATAAACGCACATATAAACATGAGACTGCAAGTGTAATAAGAACTTTGAAGGGAAGAGCAAAGAATTGTGAGAGTATTGAACAGGAATAATTGTTATAGAGAGACCAGGGAGAGGTCTTTCTGAGGAAATGATGCTTGAGCTGAGCTCTGAAGGAGGAATAGGACATAACTAAATAAAGAGGGAAGGAAAAAGTGTTCCAGGCATAGGGAACAGTAGGTGTGAAGACCCTGGGGAGAGAGGAAGGATGGTATGTACACGGGGCTGGTAGACGTGAGGCTGACTGGAGCAGAGTCGTTTAGGTATGAATCACAGCTATGCCTTGGAAGAGCTTGGGAAAGAACATGAAGATTCTGAACCTGGGCCAGCTGCACCTATGAAGAGGGGTGGGACAATCCAGTCAGAGATTCTGAAATGGACTCCAGGCTCCTATTTGACTATTGGCATGGAGAGAGACACAAGTATCTGTGAGCCTCAGTTTTTCTGACTAAAAATGAATGTAATGATAATAAAATATTACAAATGGATTGAAGATCCATGATGGAGGTAAGAGAAGTAGAAAAACAAAACAAAACTCTGAAATACATAAAGTAGGTACTTTGCCTTCCTCACATAAGTAAGTTGTGCCAAATTCACCCATACTAAAGCTTAGATGGTGGTGTAGTGCCTAAGGCATTTGACTGCTAACCAGAATGCTGGCGGTTCAAACCCACCAGCCACTCCTTGGAAGGAAGATTGGGCAATCTACTTCCATAGTGATACCGCCTCAGAAACCCAAGGAGGGGGCGCTATGAGTTAAAATCAACCCAAAGGGGGGGAGGGTTTTTTTTTTTTTTTTTTTTTTTAAAGCTTAGGTGATTTGGGGTCATAAGCTGAATAAAAGCCAAAGTCCTTCTCATGGATGCATCTCTACCTCCCCAGTTCAACTCCTGTTACTCTCTTCTTCACTCACTCTACCTTCACAAAGACCATCTGATCCTCCCTGTTGTAATGGAAATGAGTCATGCATGTTCCTGCCTCAGTGCCTTTGCATTTGTTGTTCCCTCTGCCTGGAACACTATTCCCAAATATCTGTATGACTTACTCCCTTGTTTTTTTCAGGTTTCCACTCAGATGTCATCTTTTCAGAAAGACCTTCCCTGAGGCTGCACTGGAAATGGAATTGCTTTCCTCCCATCCCAGCCTCTCCCCACTTCCTTCATTTATCTCCAGAGCACTTATCAGATTTTGTCTCTTTTTTCTCTATAATTGAGAGCCATGCTTGCATCCATTAAAAGCCCAGTGAATGTTTATGGGATGACTGAATGAACAAGAAGAGTTGCTTACTTAGTTAAATAATGAATGACCTGTTACATTCATTCAAAGATGCTTTGTTCCTTACTCTGAGATAGGCTCACAGGGTGTCAGTATTGGAAGGAACCAAGTAACTGATCTTGGAAGAACCCTCTCATTTAACAACTGAATACATAGAGGTCCAGAGAGGGTAAGGGCTGTGAAAGGTCATGCAGCACAGAGTCAAGTTGAGAACTCAGGTCTCTGGTCTTCACTCTAGGACTCTTTCCACAAGGCTTTTGCTTGTCTTCCATGACACAGCTCCTGGGGGAGGAGAGGTTTGCTCTGTGGGCCCTCAACTCTGGGAAGATGGCCAGAGGACTGTGGTTCCTTGAACCCTGCTCCTGGGTCCACATGGCCTGAGGGGCTGCAATTTCATTCCAAGATCACTAGTGCTGCTGCTCATGTCACCTGGGAGGCATTTTGGGGCTGTCCTTGGAGGGTGTTGGTAAGGGTGGTAGTTGGTAACTAACAGGCAGACACAGTTCTCTCTCCTACACTGGGAAGTGAAATGAATGAACTGTCATTTCTGTAAAGGTCAATCCACATGGAATGGTTATTCAGTTCTTACTTGATGTGAGTCTGCCTAATAAGGGATGCCTAGAATGTCAGATCCCAGTCCTGCACTGCAGAAACTTACAGTCTAACTTATAGTCTCATCTAGTTTCACTAACATAAATATACACATTAAAATAATAATTTTATTATTGTTGTTATTATTTGCCATCGAGTCGGATCTGACTCATAGCAACCCCTCCTTGGGTTTCCGAGACAGTATCACTACGGAAGAAGATTGCCCAACCTTCCTTCCAGGAGTGGCTGGTGAGTTTGAACCGCCAGCCTTCTGGTTAGCAGTCAAGTGCCTTAGGTTGAGATAAAATTAGATTTAATTGTTGGGTTGAAAGAGGTTGATGCCCTACCTCTTTCATATTTGAGCAACATGAGGCACAGAGAGGTTAAGCATGTTCAAGGTCACACAGCTGGTATGTGGGGGGAGCCATGATTTGAACCCAGGCAGTCTTTCACTAGAGCATAACCTTTTGTCCATACAGTTTAATAATAGTACAAGACAAGAGTGCAAGACACATCATGAGATAGTGATGTGAGGTCCAGGGAGGAAGATTCACTGAAGAATGGAGTAGTCACAGACAGCTTCCTGGAGGAGGTGCTGCTTAAAAGGAGTGTTTGGATAGCAGGAGAGAAGCTTGACCTTCTTGGTTGTCCATCCTCATGTGGAAGGGAAAAGTGGTTAGAAGTACCTACTGAGGCATTTGAGGAAGCTCTGATGGTGCAATGGTTAAAGTATTCAACTGCTAACCAAAAGGTTGCTGGTTTGAACCCACCAGCCACTCCACAGAAGAACAATGAGGAGTTGACTTCCATAAAGATTTACAGCTTTGGAAACCTTGTGGGGCAGTTCTAGTCTGTCCTATAAGGTCACTAAGAGTCAGAATTGACTTGATGGCAGTGGGTTTGGTTTAGTGAGACTCTCAAGGTAAGGAATTATCTCCTCTTCCCTTTATATGCATCATTGGAGAGGAGAGATAGGAGCAGATCCTCTGCCAGCTGCCCAGAAGGGCTGGGAGGAGAATCTGGCACTGGCCTTACCTCTCTTCTCCATAGGGAGAGTTCATAGTAGTCCATAGGAGAGTTCATGGGCTTGTGCCATGAGGACTCTGCCTAGTTTGGGTGAGGAGCCTCCTGGGCAAGACTCTCAGAATCCAGACTTCTTAAATACTTGGAGGATTTCTGAGAAGATCCTCTAAATGGTCTCCAAGATTGTGGCTGTTCCATCTGTAAAATGAGGTCATAATCCGCTTAGTATGGGCTTGTAGTAAATGTTTAATGGGGGCAATATCTATAAAGAACTGGCTCATTTGGCTTCAGTTATGGAGCACATCCCATCTTCCATCTGTGCCCCCTCCACCAAGCCCCAGTTCAACCTAGATTAGGTTACTCTTGGTTTTAACTTGAGCTGGGACACAGAGGCAAAGGTTCTATTTGATTCTATGATTTGGCCCTTTGGGGCTGTGCTGAGGAAAGGCCTAAAGCAATTCTACTCAGAGGAGTTATTCATAAAGTTCTTTGATTATGTTTGCATTCTGAAAATATGTTTACTTTTTTGGGAGCCTGGAAGAACAAGGAAACCTCAGTCACAGAGTGACCAACTGTCCTAGTTGGTCCGAGCCATGACAGTTTTAGTGCTGAAAGATCTGTGTCTGGGAAACTCCTCAATTTTGAGCAAGCCAGAGTGGTTAGTCACCCTACCAGTTAGTCAAGAGGGATCAGATGCAGTGGGATTGAGGAGCTGTGCATCCATTAAAGGCTATTCCCTTTCTTCCTTCATTTGGCTTCTGAATCTCCCAGCGATAGACAAAAGTCAATGGAGGGGCCTAGTTGAAAGGGTAAAGCCTCACATCCAATGTCTGCCATGTACTAGTAGCTTGACCTTGGCTACATGTCTTAACCTAAGTCTTAGTGTCCCCACTTGTAAAATATGGGGATCATAATAACTATTTCATAGTGTTGTTTGGGACTCAACTGGCCTAATGCATATAAAGTATCTGGCACACAGTAGGTGGTATGCATAAAGGGCTAAGCCATCTTAGCCATTACTTTTACTCCAAGTGGTGGGGATGAGGTAGGAAGAAGTAACAGCTTCCTTTTCCTCAAAGGGCCTGGACTGAGGATAAGATATCCCCAGTTTCTCTGGCCTGCTCCATGGACTTGTCCTAGCCTGGCATCATCTCTAGAGAGGGGCCTGTGAAGGACCCTTAGCTTTTTTTTGTGTGGGAAAAGAGATAAAGACAGACAACCTGCCATTGTCCCTGCCCTTGAGGCTGGGCTGATGGCCAGACTCCTGGGGCTTTAAATGTATCTTTTCCCTTTTCCCTGACTTGTTTGACATTCTGGCAAACAGGTAGGCTCATTGGTGTTTGGAAGCAATGAAACTTGTAAGAAGGACCTTGGAGAGCCTCTGTCTCATTTGGCCTCTCTCAGATGGGGACCTTGGGGTCCAAGGAGGGCATGACTCATCTACGGTCTCATTGATGCTTAGTGCCCAGGCACCCCAACCCCTGGCCAGTGTGCCTCCTGCTCCCATAGGCTGAGGGCATCCTATAAGTCCTGAGGGATATGGTGCATGATGACTGCTGCTGTTGTCAGTTGCCACCTAGCCAATTCTGATGTATGGTGATCCTATGTGCACAGAGTGGAACTGCTCAATAGTGCTTTTGAAGTTATGACCTTTTGGAAGCCAATCACCAGACCTTTCTTCTGAAGCACTTCTGGGTGGGTTTGAATGACCAACCTTTTGACTAGTAGTCCTTAACCATTTGTGTCACCCGGGGACTACTGCAGCATGCATCAAATCTGTTTTCTGACAATGGGTTGTCTGCTTTCTGGATTATGGGTGACACATTTAAAATTGCTGGCCAGCTCCCTCCGCCACTTGGGGCTTCTCCTAGGCCACCTCTCCCTAATGGAGGGTAAGCTGTATTCATGAGACATTGCCTTTTTTTTTGGTATATATTGACTCTTCTTGATGTTTAAACTAAACTAAGATGATAAGAACCATTTTGAAATACATTCTAAAATTTACAAACAAAAAAGAGGTGTTATTTTATTTTATTTTTTTTCCCCAAAATCAACTCTGTTCCTGATATGCCACACCACTATTGACCCTAATGAGCCAGGGACATCAGCGGGTTTCATTTATTCAGTGAATGGAGTGTTCGTTAAGTGCCCGTATGGCAGGGAGTGGTTACATCCAGAGCAGAGAACATGAATGGGCCATTACTCTCAGAGCTGAATGTGTTCTGTTTCCGTGGGGTTTTCCAATGTTGCCTGTGGACCCTTCATTTGTCTTAGATATATTTTCAATTTATTTAGCACCCACTGTGTGCTAGCCACCATGAAGGGAGACGAAAGATGACAAGATTCAGTCTCTATGTGAAGGAACTTAAAGTTTTAAGTGGGAAGATGAGCATGAAAACCTGGAAAGTTAATGATATTGGAAGATTTAAATAAGAATACAGGAGAATGATTCTTCACAAAGAGATGTTACATGACAGATGAAATTAATCACCAAATAAGTTAACCTAGTAAGTGGGAGGTTGGCAGAGGAAAGAGAGATTAGGTGGGCTGTAGGGACCAGGGAGACTTAGTGGCAGAGGTGGGTGTGCCAAACATTCCACATGTATAACCCTACATGTAACAACTACACTCATTTTTGCATTTGGCAAAGGATGGTAGTGTAGTGCCTAAGGCACTTGACTGCTAACCAGAAGGCTGGAGGTTCAAACCCACCAGCTACTTCTCAGAAGGAAGGTTGGGCAATCTACTTCCGTAGTGATACTGCCTCATAGTGATACTGCCTCAGAAACCCGGGAGGGGTTGCTATGAGTCGGGTGGACTCAATGGCAGTGAGTTTGGTTGGTTTAATTCATAAGCATGTGAAAGCTGGATAATGACTCGATGGCAAATAACAAGAAGAAGTGACTTGCGTAAGTCACATAGCTGATAAGTTTGCATCTGAACCCAGGCCCATCTACATCTAAACTTTTTCCATTAGAAACCTTTGTCATCCTTGAGCTGGATCTTGATGGCTGAGTAGAACTGAGTAGACAGAGAAAAAAAAAAAAAACATTGCCATCAACCTTTTGGGACATGACCAAGTTGCCTGGCCCAGCCGCCTCTTCTTGAACTGCAAAGAATTTGCTCCAGATCCTCAGAAAGAGTTCCTTCTTGGAAGCCTCAAATAGAATCACTCCAGAAGTCTTTCTGGCTAATTCGGTGACACCAATATTGTGAAGGAAAGATGAGGCTGCCTTATATGGTGGTCCTCAACCTTCTTTTCACTGCTCACACCTGAGAAACTCAGCAAGCTCTTGTTGTTGTTGTTGTTGTTGTTATGTGCCATCGAGTCGGACCCGACTCATAGCGACCCCTCCTTGGGTTTCCGAGCAGTATCACTACGGAAGTAGATTGCCCCATCTTCCTTCCGAGGAGTGGCTGGTGGGTTTGAACCGCCAGCCTTCTGGTTAGCAGTCAAGTGCCTTAGCCATTATGCTACCAGAGCTCCCAAGCTCTTGTTAGTCAAGGTGAATCTTTGCAGCAGTGACTCCTACTGGCGTGGGGCAACCCCCAGGAAGTTTTGACAATGCTTTCTCTGCCCTTCTAATCCCTAGGGAGGTTCTGATACACCCTACAAAGAAAGGCAGCACTTACTCTCTCACCTTGAGAATTACTGGACAGAGAACAAGAACTCAACTTACGAGTCAGGAAACTGACCATATACACATCTAACTTACTAAACACACTCACCAGCTGAACAAATCTGCTAACCCCCTTAACCTTCATTTCCTTACCTTGAAAATAGGGGGTGACAATAAGCTCTCTGAAGGTTGTTGTAGGAGCAGATGAAGTAATCAAAGTGCCTGCAACATCTAACTAGATGCCACTGACTCATAGTGACCCATGTGCATCACAGTAGAACTGTGCCCCATAGGGTTTTCAATGGCTGATATTTCAGAAGTAGATCACCAGGGCTTTCTTCCCAGGTACCATTGGGTGGGCTCAAACCTCCAACCTTTGAGTTTGCAGCCAAGTGCATTAACCATTTGTACCACCCAGGGACTCTGCCTGTAACGTAGTTAGAGCTTAACAGATGTTTGATTTTTAGTTCTGCTGACATTTTACCAGTGTGATTAGTGTTGCCATGAAATTAATCTTTTCTAATTAGTAGGTATTTTCTCTGAACAAGACTCCAAATAGGATTCTCCTATAGGGCACATCTATTTGTTAGGTAATAAAGCAGATGGGCGACCCCACTCCCATCCTTCCCAGAGTGCTCACAGAGGCCCATTATGAAAAGGACAGTAGGAAAGGTAGGGTGTCATTAATGAAGTTTTCATGTGAAATTAAATGGAACCCAGAGAGCCTAAGCAAACAATTGATTCTAAGCTTCTTCCAACTTTGAATTGTAAAAATGAAGCTATAAATGTTGTTATATATATAAATACTACTGTTAACTCAGTAGTAATCAACACTCTTAGGGAGATTAGCTTTGTCAAGTAACTGTAGCCACAGGTACCTAGTTAATTCATAGTCAGTGGTTAGTTTCTGCCTCACATTTCTGGGTCACTGGAGCTGTGTAAGATCCTCTTCTGGATAGTGTTATGAGACCAACTATGAGTGTGTTTCTTTTTTTTTTTTTTTTTTTTTTTTTATTTAAAGTGCCTGCACGAGCCTGAAGCAGAGACTTCCAATTGGTGGGGGTACCCAGCAGTTGTCATTAAGTAATTCTGACTCATTGAAAGCCCACATATGTCTGAGTAGACCTGTGATCCACAGGGTTTTCAATGGCTATGTTTTCAGAAGTAGATCACCAGGCCTTTCTTCCAAGGCACCTCTGGGTAGATCTGAACCTCCCACCTTTCAGCAGCCTGCAGAAAGTCCAAGGTTTTCTGAGTGCTGCTGCTGAATGCTGATCTTCAGCATGGATAGCAGAGGTGCTGTTGACATTCAGGCTGGGAGACTCCTGCACACAAAAGCCCACGCAACCCAGAGCAGGGTTGCTCTCTTGATTTTTCAGATGGACTTTCTTCTTATATCATTTTCTGCGTTTTAGTTGAGAAGAGGGAAATGGATTAATTAATTTCCTGCTCCTTCTATCCTGTTGGAGCAGGGATCACTGACTTCCCACTGTCATTGTCCCCATTTGGATGCCATTTTTACATTTTCCACATATATTAGAACCATCTGTTCATGATGAGACTTCCCTGGGCTGCAGTTAGCTACAGGACAGACCCACCAAGGGACACTTTTATTGAAATTGTAAGACCCAAACCAAGGGGAGTGGGTTAATTAACCCTGCCTTCCATCCTCCTAGTGGTCAGTCCTCTTTAGAGTAAATTTAGCAGGTCTTTATTGACTCAATTCAACCCAGCAAAATTTATGTGCTAATTCAGATAAGATTCAGTTCTTGTCTTCAAAGAATTCAAACTCTGCTTGGCCACTAAACTGCCACAGATACCTCAGACTCCTTTCATGCCTTACTTCCCTGTTGCTTGATACCACTTCCTTCCCTCATCTTCCCATCTGTCCTTTCAACTCCCCGTTTTTTTCTGTCTACAGGCTTGAAATCTTGGATCCCACCTTTCCCCCTCCTCTCCTTCATTCTCTTGTCTCTGGTATAGAGGAACCATACATCCTAGTCTGCCTAGGACAGTTCTGGTTTCAGTCTGCACCCCAGTGTAATTGTTAATAGCATCTCTTTTGCGCTCAAAAGTGTCCATGTTTGGACAATAAATTAAATGGCTGGGCAGTCTATAACCTATCCAACGCAAGGCTGTTCCCTCATCCTTCTCCATGCCCACCATGTCAAAGCACCCTCACAGCCACTTGTCACTCTCTGCCTGGATTACTGCAATCACCTCTCTGGTTTCTTTACCACTTGTGCCTCTTACTTCGAACCCATTCCACAAATCATTATCTGATTAATCTCAGAGTATGGTACTCTGCTGCTCCTTTCATTGGTTCCTTGCTGCTTAAGGGTATGATTCAAACATCTTAGCCTGGCACTTGAAACTCTTTGCAGCCCAGCCTTTGTTTTGGTCCACTGTCTTCTTTCTTTTTCTTGGCATGACATCTCATTTCTGCTCTAATTGCTTCTGCACTGTACCCTGACCCTGCCCTTTAAAGGGGTGACCACCTGTGGACACTTGCTCACAAAAATTCACTTACCTGGGCTTGTGCCCTGGCCATTTCCACAGATGCAAATCTGGTGCATCCTTCAAGCCAGCTACAATTTTCATCTCTTGAGTACAGAAGTGTTCTGTGATTAGCCAGCCCATCCTTAGCACTCTCTCCTTCTCTGAACTCCTCAGCCTAGAGCAATTATTTTCTCCACAATTCATTTGGTATCTAATAATGTATTGCCTCATGACTTTTCATGCATTGCTATCTTGAAACAATACTAGAAGTATTTACTGTGATTTCACTGTCTTTCTCTTCAATTAAATTGTAAGTTTTTTGAGGACAGGAGCTGTGTGTTGTTTATCTTTTAATTCCTATGGCACCAAATGCCTAGTACATATAAAACAAATAGTTCCCAGAAAACCTTATAAGTTTTCATTTAGGAATCCTAGGATTGGAAAGACTCTTATAATCATGTAGTTCAACCTTTTATTTTGTAGATGAACAATGGCAAGATGAAGACAAGAGAAGTTAAGACACTTGTTCAAGGAGACCTAGCTAATACAAAGGGCAACATCAGAATCTATATGCAGACCCTGTCATTCTAAGTTCAAGGTTCTTGCTGCATCACCAGACTACCTCTTGTCTATTGATTTCACTTAGGTGAAATTGCATCTACTTTCAAGGATGATAGGAAGAGAGATAGATAATAGATAGATAGATAGGGGCTGTTGAGTTAACTCTAGCTCAAGGTAACCTTATGCACAACAGAACAAAATATTGACTACTCCTACTTCAGCCTCACAATCTCCAGCATGTTTGAGTTCATCAGTTGTGCCAATCCATCTCACCAAGGATCTCCCTCACCCTTGTTGACCTTCTACTTCACCGAACATGATGTCTTCTTCTAGTGATTAATTCTTCCTCCACATGTCCAGAGCAAGTAAGTCAGAAAATGTGCTGTGGTGACCCGTAAGATTTTCAGCTCTGGTAGCGTAGTGCCTAAGGCACTTGACTGCTAACCAGAAGGCTGGCGGTTCAAACCCACCAGCCACCCCTCGGAAGGAAGATGGGGCAATCTACTTCTGTAGTGATACTACCTCGGAAACCCAAGGAGGGGTCGCTATGAGTTGGTCTGACTCGATGGCACATAACAACAACAACAACAATTTTCAGAAGTAGATTGGCAGGGCTTTCTTTCTTACCTAGGAGCTCTGGTGATATAGTGGATAAGGTGTTTGGCTGCTAACCAGAAAACCGGCAGTTCAAAACCACTGGATGCTCCCTGGGAGGAAGATGAAGCAATCTACTTCCATAAAGATTTACAGCCTTGGAAACCCAAAGGGGGTCATTATGAGTCAGAATCAACTTGATGGCAATGAGTTTTGTTTTGTTTTCTTCCTTGTCTGTCTTAGTCTGGAAGCTTTGCTGAAACCTGTCCACCATGGGTGAGCCTGCTGGCATTTGAAATATCATTGGCATAGCTTCCAGCATCATAGCAATATATAAGCTGTCACAGTATGACAAACTGACAGCTTGGTGATGGGTAGGAGTTTAAAACTCAGGAGGATGGAATGGCATTAGTAAAATCTCAGAGGTGGGAATGTGCTTAGTATATTTTTTGGGGAGAGCCATTAGGTCAAAATAGTTCCTATGGAAGAGATTTGCTGGGGATGAATGGATAAGAGAAGATCTTTAATCCCATGATTTTGGGTTTGGGTAGTAAGATGTCTATCACCTGCCAGTGACTTAGATGAATATCTCACCTCTTGACGGCACTGTTTGGAAGTTGCGGTAGTGTGTGTGTTTGGGGCAGGGGTGGACAAGTTAGGAGGACATGGGGACATGGAGAAAATGCTTGCTGAAAGGTACTAGGCTTCTGGGTTACATTTACTATGGGTTGTAACGAAATCTGACTTCAGTGGTATTGCAAAGTACTACTGGTAATGCTGTTATATATAGCTTTCAACTTTAATAAGGTGTTGCAAAACTATGAAAATACATATAACTAAAACCACATTTCACTGGAAGCTTGATCTCAAATCCCTGTCTACTGCTCCTGTGTGCTGCTTTGTGCTGTCAATAAAGCTGTTAAAGCACAATGGAGGGTGGGTAATCGTGCGTTATATAGCTTTTGTTTTCTGTTATGAAATATTGACATCTGAAAAGAGAGTGGGATTATTGTGGTGAAGGGCACCGTGAAAGAGACACAAGAGGGAGGTTGGGGGCTGGAGGCCAGGGGTCGAGGGGAGCAAGTGGGAGGGGGAGGAATCTGGCTTCTACTCCAGAGGGACCCTGAAAGCCTTGTTTTTTCTGGCCATAAACCTGGGGAAATTCACACATCTCACTGATGTGGAGCAGCTCTGAGCTGATAATCAGGGCTAGCGGAGGACTCTGGGGCCCTGGCATAATGGTGAGAGGTGAGGGCAGGGTCTGTGAGCTCATTCACTCAGCCGGCTAAAGAATGTGTCTGAAGGCAGCTTGGGGAGATAAGGGCAAATTAAGTCAGGAAACAGGCTCTGGGATTGTTTTCTGGGAAAAGCTGGGCCAGTGTCCATCCCCGAAGCCCTGCTGGCAGTGGTTCATAAATGATGAACCCCTTTCACCTGATGCTGGGGACCTTGCTGGAGCTGTGTCTGGAGAGGGTGGAAACTCGTCAATGTGCCCTCTGCCTGAGGCACACTGTTCTTCCACCAGTAGTAAAAACAATAAAATCATAATAGCCACTATTTATGGAGTGCTACATGGCAGGTGCTTTACATACATTTGCTTATGTAGTTCTTGCAACAGCCCTGGAAAGGAGGTACCAGCCCCGCTTTCCAGATGGGGAGCTGAGGCCAAGTTGGAGGACTCTCTCTCTCCTTGTCTCCTAACTCTCCACCCCTCCCTGATTCTGAGTGCCAAGGGGAGGGAAGGGTGCCTCAGAAGCACATAGGAAGCCATGGTCAGCCAGGTTGGAGGGGCTTGGCCTTGCTTGTTTAGGGAAGGAATTAGCAGCCATTGGCAGGGAAAGTGACTGTAAGCTGTCGGTGGGCTGTGGTTGTTTCTGTGAGGGGCCTGAAGTGACCTGACAGCAACCCTCCCTTAGGGGAGCCTTAGAAGCACAGGGGTTGTCTGGGATAGTCCCTTGCCTCCACACAGGTGAAGCACTTGCTGGGGTTGGTGAGCTCAGGGTGATTTCTGTCAGCTGTGTGGCATCGCGGGGCCTGCCATTGGATTTGAGGGACGACCTGTCTCTCAAGATAGATTGCATTTGGTTTGCTCAGAAGGCATTTATGGCTTTATAAAGCTCTTAAATTGGCTTTTTTCCCCCTTCAAAACATTTCTTCAAGCTTACAAGGCCAGTTTTAGAATAGCAATTACCAGCTCCAATATCCCCCAGCAAACTCACGCTGTGCTGTTGTATATAAACTGCTTGGGACATTTGTAAGGCTGCCACGCCGTGGATCTGCATGGCGGAGAGCCCCATCTGCATGGAGGAGCGCCACGGAGGCCCTTCCTCAGCTCTGATTTATGGACCACATAAACTCTGTGAAGTTGCCCTGCATTTTTCTGAGGCAAAGTTGAGGTTTTTCACTGTTTCAAGCTGCTAATTTTTTCCATTTAAGCCCAGCCTTCTGTCCCTGCCAGACATGTGTGCATACAGGTTGGCTACTTTAATTTATGTGCTTCTCTCTCTCTCTCTAATGCTCTTAACACACCAAGATGCATAATATACAATCAGTTCTTCATTATTAAAGGAGACTTGCCTACTTTGTCCTGTCTCTGCAGTAGTTTGGGGCCCTTCCCTTCCTCACTCCTCACACCCAGGAAGGTAGCCCTAGTGTGGAGAGGGACATTGGTCTGGGAACAGGAACTGGCGGTAACTCACTGTGTGAGTCTGGGCCCAGTGTTCTTACCTGTAAGATGCTGGGCTTAGTGAGAGGCAGCCCTGTGGAGTACAGAGTAGGAGGTTTAGAGCAGGGACCTGGTTTTAAGGCCAAAATGTAGCCCATTCCAGATTTGCTACCTTGGGCAAGCCATGTAACCTTTCAAAGCCTCAGTTTCCCCATGTGCAGGATGGGAATAGGATTATAAATTTCTCACTGGGGCGTTGTGAGAATGAAGAATGCTAATGAATGTGAAGGCCCTTCATAAGCTAAGGCAATATCCGAGGGCGGTTGTAGCTATTCCAAGCTCTAAACTGCTGGCAGGGCCCCCTAGGAGGAGAAACAGGCCAAGAGCAATGTGATGTCTCAGGGTTTTCCAAAGTCAAATCTAAATGCCTTTTGGATGAGCCCTGCCTCCTGTGGTCTCTGCTGAGCCCAGAGTGGAGAGCTGTTGTGTAAAGCAGGGCAGGAGATGGAAGCTTGGCATACTGTGTTTCTTCTTTCCCCTCAAGGTCCTCCAGGCTCAGGGATTTCTTATCCCCCAATAAGAACACACTGGTGGCATAGTGCCTAAGGCATTTGACTGCTAACCAGAAGGCTGGTGGTTCCAACCCACCAGCCACTCCTCGGAAGGAAGGTTAGGCAATCTACTTCCGTAGTGATACCACCTCGGAAATCCAAGGAGGGGTTGCTATGAGTCAAATCCGACTCAACGGCAGTGAATTTGGTTTGGTAGCCCCTTCCCTATCCCCAGGCCAGAAACTACCCCTAAATTTCTTAGAAGTCTCTGAGTGATACAAACAGTTAACTTGCTCAGCTGCTAACTGAAAGGTTGGAAATTCAAGTCCACCCAGAGGCAATTTGGAAGAAAGGCCTGACAATCTACTCCCCAAAACTCAGCTGTTGAAAAGCCTATGGAACACAGCTCTACTCTGATGCATATGGGGTCACCATGAGTCAGAGTCAACTTCATGGAAACTGGTGTTTTTTGTTTAAATTTTTATTGTGATTTGGGTGAAAGTTTACAGAGCAAATTCATTTTCTGTACAGCAGTTCATACACATTTTGTTTCATGGCATTGACTGCAATCCCCACAATGTAACGGCTCTCTTCTCTGTCGTTACCTCTTCCCTATGTCCTTCTTTCCTATGCATTCCTGCCTCCTGAGCCATCACCCTGTGCAAATACTGCCCTTCTGTTCTCCCACTATTGATTGTTCTAAGGAGTGTATCTTCCTGGTGTAAACATTCACCCTATATGCCTGTCCATAGTCTTGGAGGTTTCACCAGGCTCTATCAATCCAGTAAGCCTGTCTTTTTTTTTTTTTTTTTTTTTTTTTTAGGATTTTAAGTTTTGTTTCATGTTGTTCTCCCACTCTATCCAGGATCTCCTGCACTGATCCTTTCCTGAATAGTTGACAGTGGTAGCCAGGCACCATCTAGTTCTTCTGGTCTCATAGTCATATGGGCTGAGCTTCACATGTCCACTAGTTTCTTGGACTAATTGTTTCTGTCTTTGGTTTTCTTCAGGCAACTGGTTTTTAACCTTTCTCAAGAGGAAAAATCCTCTCCTGGTTGTTGCTGATGCATCTCATTAGGAGATTACACATGCTGGTTTTTCTAGGAGTCTCCTTGGTTCTCAGCCCCAGGAGATGTTCAGTAGGTTGTGGGGGACTCACAGGCAGAGAGGTTTGTAGCTCCCAATCCACACTCTGTCCCCACCGGAGGAGCCTAATTACACAGCAGAGGAATTTCCCCTTGGGTTGTAATTTCACACGCTGATAGAAGAGAGAAATTCAGCCTCTCCTCAGGTTTTTGGTGAACCCCTGAAATGCAGAGGATCCTCAAATCCCATTCTTGCTTCAATGTCCCCCAAGGCCTTATTCTTCCTCTTTAACTGCTTGCTGCTGGAATGTTCCCCCTTGGACGTTTTGCCAGTAATGCAAATTTCACAATTTTAAACCAGACTAATTCAAGCCATTTTTATTGATGGGAAAGATGCTATTGTCTATTGAGCACCCTCTATCTGCTGGGCAGTGGGACATGGTGCTTTACATGCTCCAGATAATTTCATTCTTGCCACAAACTCCACTAGGTAATAAGAACATAAATGTATCCAGCACTTCCTATATGCCAGGCACTATTCTGAGAGCGCTTTATGTGAATTCGATCCTCAAAACACTCCTTTAAGGAGGTACTGTTATGATCCTCTTTTATATAATAGATGATAAAACTGAAGTCTAGAGAGGTTAAGGAAGTTGCCCAAGTTCACACAGCTAGTAATTTGGGGAGTGAGGATTAGCACTCAGATAATGTGGTTCGGAGCCTAAACTCTTTAAGTGCCACGTAAGAAATACTTTTACTTCAAGAAGGTATTTCTTATTACCCCATTTTATAGGTATAAAACCTGCTGTTCAGAAGGTTTGAGAAACTTGCTCAATAACATGTAATTAGGAAGAGGCAGAGCCCAAATTGGAACCTGGGTTAGTCTGGCTCAAAGGAGTCCTGATGGTCCAGTGGTTAAGCACTCAGCTAGGGACTGAAAGGTTAACAGTTTGAACCCCACAAGCCACTATGGGAAAAAGATGTGGCAATCTCCTTCTGTAAAGATGTCAGCCTTACCCTATGGGCTATAGAGTCACTATGAATCAGAATTGACTCGATGACAATGACTTTGGTTTGGTTTTGGTCTGGCTTCAAAGCCAATGGTCTTTTCGTTATACCCTATATCCTCTTGCTTACTAGATTCAAGGCACATGTGACTCCTATCATTGATTCATAGTATATGAAGTAGGTGAGTGATATTATAAAACTGAAGATTTTTCAGAAGATGAAGATTATTTGGAGCTGACTATAGTGGAGCAAACAGTTAATGTGTTCAGCTGCTATCCAAAAGGCTGAAGGTTTAGGCCCACCCAGAGGCACCTTGGAAAAAAGTCTTCAAGATCTACTTCCAAAAAATCAACCACTGAAAACTCTATGGAGCACAGTTGTACTCTGACACTCATGGTCAGGGATTGACTCCATGGCAATTGATTTTTTATTTTTGCAGTAGTCAGACAATGTGGGGAGAGGTGGTAAGGTCCAGGTTAGGGTGGAGGGAGTGGAAAAGAGAATGAGTTTAAGAGGCATTCTGAGGAATCAATAGAACCTGGTGATTGAACAGGTGCTGGAAGTCTAGTTTAATGTGGAATCTCCAACCTGAAAGATGCAGTAAATTGATACACAATTCATGAAAATTAGAGAAGTGTTCTCCTTGGAAAAGTCTTATTTTCAAAATGCTGAGTTTGAGGTGCTTTGGAAACATCTAGTTGAGAAGTCTTGTCGGCAGATGGCAATGCCTGATAATTTCACCAACCTCCAAATTGATTTTATGTGTCAGAGTTCTTAAAATATTTGGGCCTTTTGGAGAATCTGATGGAATGATGAATTCTTTCCCAAGAAAAATGTATGTATGCTCCATTCATTGACAGTTTCCCAGGCCCTGGAGTCCCTTAAGCACAGGGACTCCAGGTTAAGAACATTTGATTGGGAGATTCTGTCCCCACTGCCAGCACCAGCATCCAGTGATCACTTGATGGATCACTGAGAGAACAGGCATCTGAGTGGTCCAGCTCCATCTCTGGGTATTGGGCATGGGGGCTGTGTCAAGATCCTTGGGGGCGCCATTCCAGAGCACACACTGGAAACAGTGCTGATGAAATTTCTTTTCTAACTCAGAGTGAACTAGATAGTCAGCAGGGTCATTTTCCCTGAGTTCTGGTATTCCTCTCTGTGCCCCAAACTTGGACCTGAGGTTTGTTAATTTTCGCTTTCGTTCATTCACTTGGTTGAAGGCTGACTTGTCAGGGGCTGGGCTAGGCATTGAGCTGATTTCCTTTTGCCCCCTGAGGGTTGGAGCTCAGAGTGGGGTCTGAAGGAGAGCCTGGGGCAGAGGAGAATCCCACCGATCCCCTGCCCATGTTGAGCTGCCTTCCGTGGGTCAGACTGACTGAGAGACTAACTGTTCTGTCATGGGGACTCCAAACTATGTCATCTTCCCTCCCAGACTGACTTGCATATTTCCCTATCTGACAAGCTCCAATCTGTGCATTTCTAACTAGGCTTTTGGGGGACAAGGGTGAAAAGGTACTTGTCAGAGGAAGTACTGAGTGCTGCTATTCAGAGGCAATAAGGAAAGCAGTAAAGGTTCTGATGGTCCTGCTGCATCATGTGTGAGCTTGGAGAAGCTGCCTCACCTCACTGGGCTAGAATTTTCTCATCAATAGGACAAAAAGGCTGGATCCAATCAGATCTGTGGTCCTGCCATGTTAATTTTCCTTGAGACTAAGTATTGGTATAGGGCTGCAGTTTGTCTATAGTCTTTACAAGGAATGAAGTAGCTCTGATCATTGGCAAGGATGAAAAGTCTTCCCTCCTCCTGAGCGAATTTTAGACTCTAATCATTCCTTCAGTCAGGTACCCTTTTCTGGGCACAAACTACACATCTATAGGTGCTGGGGCCTTCTCTGCTTATACCAGTGAGGAAGAGGGGGCCTTATGCTTTATTGCACAGAGAAAAGGCCTTTGTACTTGCTGTAGAGGTATGAAGAAGGTACTTGCCTGGGTCCATTAGATTTTACCCTATGGGGCAAGAAGAAAATGGTAGCTACTAGCTATGTGGTTATTTAAATTTAACCTAATTAAAGTGAAATCACTTTAAAAATTCAGTTCCTCAGTCACACTAACTGCATTTCAAGTGTTCAATAGCTGCATGTCCACCACTACAGAAGGTTCTATTGGACCATGCTATCTAGAACTTAGATCCAGCCAGGACTCATGTTGCTCAGAGGGAGATGGAGACTTTGCTTGGTTTGGGAAAGCAGGAGTTTGGAGTAGTTGTGTAGTGATATTTGGGGAGCCCTTGGTCCTTGTGTAATTCATTATATCTGAGATGAGAGAGAGATGATCTCAGGGAGCTGAGATTTTTCGATTAATTACAGCCACTGCAAACTTTGGGTTCATTTAATTAATGCCTGAGTTTTGAGGGTGGTGAGCAGCAGGGAGGGCCAGGGTTGCACTGACACCCCCAGAGACTGCCCACATGGATCCTCTCAGCTGCCCCACCAGGTCCTTGAAGCCAAGGATCAGACCTCCCAGATCCCTGGCTGGGGATCTCCCTTTTTGAACCTCCGTTTGACTGTAGCCCCAGAGCACCCTGTTTTCTGCTCCACAGGTATGTGAGAGATAGGTTCTGTCTCCTAGGCTTCTTTGAGTGTCCTCACCTTCCCATCAAGCCTCCACTAAGGTCTCAGGCTGGGAGAGTGCTCATCCTGATTTCATAAAAGTAAATGACTCTACCATAGCCCCTTTCCTGCTTCAAAAGCAGGGAAGAAAGAGGCAAGGGCCTCTTTCTGATGGAGCTGTTTCAGGAGCAGCAGTAGGTGGTTGGCTGGAGGGTTCCAAGAGGAAAGCATCTATCCCCAGGAGTCCTGGATTGCTATAAAGTTAGGGTCAGTGGAGCAGCTGGGAATATTCAGGCAACAACTTCCTATGCACAGAACTGGTAGGTCTCCTGGAAGGGAGTCAAGGTGATTCAGGGTGGATCATCTCTGCTCCCACTCTACCCTCTTCTGCCCACAGATGCTCTGCAGGTACCACTAGTAGTGAGAGAGACTGACTATAGTGTTATCTCTGTCAGTGTGTTTGTTGTTGTTGTTGTTATGTGCTGTTGAGTCGGACCCAACTCATAGCGACCCCTCCTTGGGTTTCCGAGGCAGTATCACTACGGAAGTAGATTGCCCCATCTTCCTTCGAAGGAGTGGCTGGTGGGTTTGAACTGCCAGCCTTCTGGTTAGCAGACAAGTGCCTTAGGCACTAAGCTACCAGAGCTCCCAGTGTGTTTAGCATCTGCTAATTCTTGGAAGGAGTCCCTGGGTGATGCAGAAGGTTAACACATTTGGCTGCTAACTGAAATGGGAGGTTAGAGTTAACTCAGAGGTGCCATGGAAGAAAGGCCTGGAGATCTACTTCTGAAAAGCAATCCTTGAAAACCCTAGCACAATTCACACTTGACTTCAAGGACCTGGTGGACAGCTGAGAGGATCCATGTGGGCACCCTGACACACATAGGGTGTTGAGTTGGAATTGACTTGATGTACCTGTTTTTTCTTTTTGTTTGTTTTCTTACATGCTTGGAACACACAATCTAGTGCCAAAAGTAAAAAGACTGTTTAACACAACTAGTTAGGAGAGAGACCCACTATATAGGGTTATTCCAGTCAAACTATGTGTTTAGCACTCTCTGGCGCTGGGAACATACTATCTAGTGCCAGGGGCCTATAGATGCCACAACCACATTTGAGGTCTCTGATTGGAGGCCACTGAGACATCTGGAGGTTATCTCCCTATGATCCACATTGGCCACATAACCTTTGGCCTTGCAAGATCAAAAGACGGTTCTCCAGAGAAGCAGCTGATTTTTTTTTTTTTTTTTTTCCCACTCCTAGAGGTAAGCGCTTTGGTAGAGAGGAGCTTGGGAGGTACAGAATTCCCTTGCCTACATCTCCCAGCCCATGGCAGGGGCATTGGCCTGGATATTCATCTTCTTGAGACTTGTTGGAGGCTCTCAAGTCTACTGACCAGAAAAGAGATGAACAAAGTTCTCATATGGAGTGGAATTTGGGTGGAGTCCTTATATGGAGATAGAGTGTTCAACCTTCATTTCTTCATTATCTTTCTCTCCAAATAAGACAAAGAATTCCATGTCCGGAATCCTACTTGTTCCCGTTTCTTTCTTTCTTTCTTTTTTTTTTTTTTAGTAACAAGGCCAGGGAGACAAAGGTGGGGATGGGGGGAGCATATATACCACACCCAGTCAACCAGAGTTTTCAACTCTCTTTGGCAGCATCCAGGAGGATGGGGCTAATTCTTCCTTCAAAACATGCTTTCTGGTTCTCCTTCAATGTGTTGATTCCCCTCTATAGTAGTCTGGTAATTTGAGTGCCAGAGAGCATTGGTGGCTCAGTGATAGAATTCTCACCTTCCATGGGAGAGACTCAAGATCTCATCTGCAGCCGCGGCCTGTCTCTCAGTGGAGGCTTACATGGTGCTACGATGCTGAACAGGTTTTAGCAGAACGTCCAGACCAAGATGGACTAGGAAGAGATTCCTGGTGACCTACTTCTGAAAATCAGCCAATGAAAACCTGTGGGTCACAATGGCCTGATCTATAATGGATCAGCGGATGGTGCAGGACTGGGCAGCATTTAGTTCCATTGTGCATGGGGTCACCAAGAGTCAAGGGCCGATTTGATACCAACTAACAACAATGTGAACGTCTAACTAAATTTTACTTCAGTATAAGTGAATTTAGGGGTCAGGCTTTTCATTGTTCAGCAAATTCATCACTGTGGATTCTTTTTTTTTTTTTTTAATTTTAATTAATATGTTTATTTAGATTTATTCTTACAGTGTTTCCTCCCCTCCCCTCAGACCCCTGGTGTGGATTCATTTTTGTCTTAACCTCCTTTGAGTCCCTTTGGCTTGTCGCAGAGAGTCTGCACTGAGGTGATCTTGAGTCCTAACCCAGTCATCTGACCTCTGGGCTCCTCAGACACAGACACCCACCATATCTACCACTCTTCCCCTCCCTTTCTATCCTCTTGTTTCTTTCCAGATCCTACTCCCTCCCTTCTCACCCTCCTCTTTCTCTTCTTCCATTTCCTTACCCTCCTCCTCCTTTTTCATTTACTTCTTCTCCTCTTCTTTACCTCCTCTGCCTTAACTCTTTTGTCTCCTTTTCCTTCTTTCTCCTCTTGTTGGTGATTGTCAAGTTCCCTACCCCCACCCCTCAGCCCATCCCCAAGTGGTACTCAATTGCACTTCCGCTCAGCTGACCATCACGACGCGCGCCTGCGTTTTCAAAGCTGCTCTCCTAGATTTAAGGTCTACTCTAAAGAGGCCAAAGAGCTTCAGCTAGAATGAAATGCAGGCTACTCTGCTTTAATCTGAGTACCCCTCTTGTCAGGATCCTTGTGGAAGCAGAACATTCCTTTATTCTCACATTCATTCTGGTGCAGGGGCCCTGCCACCCTCACACACTCACTCACTCAGCTACAAATTAAATTCATTATCCAGCTGAGAAAAACCAAATCAGGACATTAAATCAGTTATTGCAAAGTAAAACAATGTGGTGCATTTCTATCGCAGATTAGTGATTTGGGGTTACTTGGCTGTTTAGGACTTTCTGGGGCCTCTCCTTGCTATTGTTAAGGACTTGATAAGACAGAAGCAACAGCAATCCTAGAATGAATCCTTGGCTTAGAACTAGACCACTGGAGTTACAGTCCCAGGTTTAGCATACATGGCTGTGAAAAAAAACTTGGGCAGGTTGTTCAACCTGTCAGGGACTCAGCCTTCTCATCTATAAAGTGGGGACAATTATGACCTCTTTGAGCGTATATGACAAAACTCCTTGTCTTTCTATAGAGATGTACAACACTAGATCCTAGCTGTTGATATCACTATCTCCCAAGTGGTAACTGAGGCAGGGGCCAGAGGTCCCATGGCTAAACTATTTTGTTGTCCATTTTCACAGTTGCCAGTCACATGAAGAAATAAGGCTAATGGGTGAACAAGGAGTCTTTTCCAAAGGTTGGAGGCAGAGAAGGGAACAGAAAGGACTAGAGCAACTTGACCTCCTCCACTCTCACCTAAGTCTGTGTTTCTTCCACCTTCTCTATCTCAGCGAATAACAGAAGATTCACCAAGATCCTTGAGCTGAAAGCCTGGGCTTCACCCTTAACTTTGATCTTTCCCTCATTTTCACAAAACCCATACCAGGGTTTATCAATTCTACCTACTATATAAGGTAAATCTTAAATGTGACCACTTTGCCATTCCCTAGCATACCATGGGAACTCTGGTGGCATAGTGCCTAAGGCATTTGACTGCTAACCAGAAGGCTGGTGGTTCAAGCCCACTAGCTACTCCTCAGAAGGAAGACTGGGCAATCTACTTCCATAGAGATACTGCCTCAGAAACCCAGGGAGGGGTCATTATGAGTCGGAATCGACTCGACGGCAGTGAGTTTGGTTTGGTTTTGGTTTAGCATCACCACCATAGTTCAGGTTTCTGCCGTCGTTTGCCTAACTACTGCAATACCTGTGACTGGTGTCCTTGCTTCCACTCTTATCTGTGATCTGTTCTCTCCACTGAAGCTGGAATGATCCTTCACACCCTATATCAAGGCCTCCATCAAGGCCATCACAGTTTACAGTCATATTTGTTTGTGTGCTTTGGAGTTTACTGTCTGGCTTGCTCATTAGACATGCTGCAGGAGGTCAAGGACAGTGTCTGTGTTGGTCATCCCTGCATCCTTACTGACCTGGATAAGAAGCTGTTGAGCAAGGGAATGAGTGACCCAGGCAGAGCACTTGTTTTCTTCTTTCTCCAGCAAAGGAATTCCCCCTCTAGAGTGAGTGCTCCATGTGGGCAGGGGTCTATCTCTTTTGTACACTGATGTACTCCAGACCTTGGAACACTGACACATTGAGCAAATTTAGTGAAGGGGAGTCTCTGTAGTAGAGAGCTTGAAGGACTCACTGAATTCACATGATTAGTCCTTAAATTCAGCCTGGGATCACCTTCTCTATGACATCATCCCTCGTTTTATCTCCTCCTTTCTGGCCTCCTAGAGCATTGGTTTCCTTGGATCTTTCTGAGTTGAGAGCTTATGTTGAGGCTAAAGCTAGATTGCTGTTTGATCATGTCCCGCTGCTCTCCATGTGGAGTCTTTGGGTGGTGCAAATGGTTGACACACTCAGCTACTAACCAAAAGATTGGAGCTTTGAGTCCACCCAGAGGTTCCTCAGAAGAAAGGCCTGAGGGTCTACATCTGACAAGTCAGCCACTGAAAACCCTATGGAGCACAGTTCTACTCAACATGAGTTCCCATGAGTTGGAATCAACTCAATGACAACTAGTTGATTTACCCTCAAGGAGGAAGTGGATCTTCTCTGTCACTTCATATTTAGGACTGGAAGACAGGGGAAGAGTTCTGGGGACTCTTGAGTGAAGTGCTCTCCCCACTGACAACAGGGCCTTTGACCTGATGAGCTCCTTGGGGACTTCTCTGCTCCTCTGGAGCCTGTACCCTATGCAGCTAAATCCTTCCTAATTATGACTTTCTTCCCTCGTAAAAACAAAAGTAATTCCCCACCTCCCTCTCATACAAAGTCTTGAGGACCTCCAGATATATGGAAAATGTTTGTAAGGGTTGACTACAAGAAGAGAGGGGAGCCCTTGGAGGGTCCGTGCAGGGACCCAGACATAAGTTAGGGAAGCGTGAGCAGTGCTGTGGTGCTGTGTGGTTTGGCTGTCTCAGTCCCTTGAGCTGTGGTTTCCATCTGTGAAAGGGAGATTGTGACACCTGTATGGCTGCCAGGGCAAAGAGTATCAGAGATTCATTGGGAGCAGGAAGTCTAACAGCTGGAAAAAGGCTATTTTTCATCTTAAAGTCTCAGGACAGCCCAGACTCAGCCCCTTCTCTCTTCTGTTATTAATGGCCCCATGGACCAAATTCCTCAGCCTCTCTTCCTCAGCGAGTTTCTTCCAGAGCCTTATCTTCAGCACTCTCTCCTTGCTTTTTGTTCCTCTCCTGCTGTGCAGGCATTTCCCTCAAGAACTTGGCTAGCTAAGCTTTAGAGCTTTAGCTTTGGGCTGAGGAAGGTGTGTGCTCCAGGGGTTTGGGGCTCCGCTGGGAGGCTAGGGGTCGCGAGCTGCCTTGTGGCTGCTCTGCAGGGTCTGGCGGAGCCAGCAGCTTCTGGCTGTGACATACAGCCCCCTTCATAGAACCAGACAGAATTAAGCCTTTTGTTTCCTGTTTGCTAGGCCAGCTTAAAGAAAACACAGAGGGTCCGTGAGGCTGGGGCTCCCAACAAGACGGCCTTTGTATTCATTTAATTAATCAGTTAGCTGAGGGGAAGGAGAGGAGGGAAGTTCATGTTATAAATACATGTTTTTCTTTGGCTTTTTTTTTTTTTTCTTTTCTTTCAAAAAGACACGGCCTGAATGGCTTCCCCAAGAGAGCCCCCCATCTCACCCTTGACATGCTGGGGGCCAGGGGCTTACCAGGCTGCAGTCCAAACCTCCTTGTTGTTTGCCCTCCACACCCGCACCCACACCCCTTCACTCTCTGGGTCCTGGGGAAATAGAAAGGGGAAGATGGTTACTAACCTCTGGATTCCATTTCTTACAGTCCTCACCTCCCCCTCAAGCCCTGTACCCTTCTACACCCACCATGGATGAGAGACCTGCACTGCTACATGGGTGAAGTGGCCTGTCACCTAAGAGAGCTGTGTAGACTGCAGGTGTATGGTGGAGGGAGGAGGCCAATCTTCAGTGTAGCGTGATCTGGGTGCTTGCTTCTGGGAAGGACTAGAGTGGTTCCACTGCCTTTGTGTTTTAGGGTTGCTGTAACAGAAAAACCACAAGTTGGCTTTAAAAAACAAAAATTTATTTTCTCACAGTTCAGAAGGCTAAAAGTTTGAATTCAGGGTGCTGTTTCTAGGGGAGGGCTCTCTCTCTGTCTGCTCTGGGGAAAAAATCCTTGCCTCTTTTAGCTTCTGTTGCTGGCTTCCTTGGTGATCTCATGTGGCATCAATCTTTTTCCATTTGTGTTTTCTTCTCTATGCCTAATCTGCTCTTTTTATATCTCAAAGGTGATTGGCTTAAACACACCCTACACACTGATATGTGCACATCAACGTAACAAAGAAAACCCATTTCCCATATGGGAGTACATCCACAAGTACAGAGGTTTGGATTTACAATAATATTTTTGAGGGATATAATTCTATCCATAACATGCTCCCCCTCCTGCACCCAGCAAGCTCCCAGGGGATGACTGCTGCCAATCCAGTGTCCACAGTTCCTGTGCCTCAGTTTGTGCCTTCTGAAGTGCAGGGGAAAATGACATGCAATGACGCTGTAAGGGCTCTGGGAGAGGGGTACTGGTTGAGGAGGAGAAGCAAGTCCTCTTGGATAGCTACCCTTCTTTCCACTTTCATCTCCACAAAGCAGGACTTTTTAAAAGGCTTCTGTTGATAATACTATTTAATCAATTTTCTTCTTTTTTGAGATAGGCAAATTCATTCACTTTTCCCACCCTCCTTGCTGCCATGTGTTTTAGAGTTTAAAAACCTTTCATTATGAGGTAAAATATTTTCAGTTCCTAATATGGCCCTCATAATGGAATTTCACTGTGGCAAATTTTTCCTTATGTGCCCTTCATTTCATGTCTCAGCTGGAATGCTCTGGTATCTGGTAACCATTACTCTATGTCTTCTGGACACAGCTGCCCAGAATTTTCCCAGACCTGACCTAAAGGTATAGGATCTAGCACTTGGGGCTTGCCTCTGGGCTCTTTATATTTAACTTGTCTCCTCAGGCTATCAGGTGAACATCCAGTGCTGTCTGAGGAATCTCTTCAACCCCGACCCCCTCTGGCCTGCCTTTTTTTATACAGACAGGGTGCTGCCATCACAGATGGAATGAAATCTTTGCTTCTGTCCCCCTCTTCCCTGGTTCCCTGGCCCCTCAGTGAAATGGGAAAACAGTAGTGGTTGGGAGAAGAGCAAAATCTGTAAAATGATCTTGGGGGACAGGACTGCCAGGCCTTGGTTTTCACTCCTGACTTGAGCATTCTTCGCTTCTTAACCACTGGGAAAAGTCCACAGTTGCAAACCACAGACCTCAGTGCCTTCCCTTTTGGTCAGGGCTTTGAACCAGTTCATTCTGGTTTGACCCCCTGTGGAGAATTTGCCTTTCCACCCCATACATACATACATATATATACAGAATCTACATTTTAACAAGATTCCCAGGTGGTGTTATGTATACATAAGATCCTAAGAATCAGCCGAGGATCTTATTTAAATGTAGATTCTGATTCAGTATATCTGGGGTGAAAAGGCCTTCTCAGTAGCAGGGTGTCAAACTGGAACGAACTGGTTCCAAGGCCTGTCCCACACTCAGCATGCTACCTAACACAGAGTCAGTGTTCATTATATGTTCATCACATGTTCATTACACGTTATCCCTAGAAAGGAGGAATGAATTGGAGATACTCAATGCATATTTTAACCATGAATGCTCTTTGAGACCTGGGTTCTTGCATTTATTTCAGCCTGGCACAGATCAGGACTGGGCACTTTTTATATTTAATTAAGCATGGAGTCCCTTCCAGAAGGGAGATGAGGAGTGAGCTCTTGTGAAGTGCACCAATCTGAACCCCAAACTCTGTGATCTCTCTCCTCCACCACCTGGCCACAGGCCTCCCCAGTGTTGTCTTAAACCTGTTGCAGGAGAATTAACAGAATATGGTCTTCACTATCCAGCAGGCTAGGCAGGTGGCTTCATGGCTGAGGGAAGAAAGTGTTATTTTGGTTTTTTTTTCAATGCATATTTTGTGAAGCCCTGTTTCTGAATCCAGAATTTTAATTCTATATTTTATGATATCCAAATATGAATTCATTTCAAAGCCACTGACTGACTCTCCTGTTGGGGGGAAGGATGAACAGAAACTGGGTTAAGGCCCTTGAGCACCCAATATTTTGTCCCTCTCAATAGCCTCTGTTTCAAAGTCAGGGTAGCTTCCCTCGTGTCTTATCATGCTTCCTACTCAAGCACATGCACTGTAGCTCAACCTCAGCTCCTGCAGATTGAATCATATCAAATTACCATACATTAATCGAGCACATAAAATGTCCAAGGCACTCAGGGAGATAAAAATACAAGTAAAACCTAGCCCCTAACTTCCATATTCAAGGAATTTCTCCTCTGATTGGGGATGTGGATAGTGAAAAGTAATAATTGTTGTTGTTGTTATGTGCCGTCGAGTCAGCCCCGACTCACAGAGACCCCTCCTTGGGTTTCCAGGGCAGTATCACTACGGAAGTAGATTGCCCAATCTTCCTTCCGAGGAATGGCTGGTGGGTTTGAACCGCCAGCCTTCTGGTTAGCAGTCAAGTGCCTTAGGCACTACACTACCAAAGCCCCTTGAAAAGTAATAATACAAGAGTTAAATAATAATGAAGATTACAATGCAAGCAATATCACAAGATGGAAGAGGATTAATTACTAAATGAGTGGCATAGATTCTATATGCTGGGGGAATTCAGGGAAGAAAGAAATGCCCGTGCACCAGAGTGATCCGAAACGACTGGGGCCAGGCCTTTGTTGAAGTGGGATGGACTAAGCTGAGGAAGGCAGAGTTCAATTCAGTTCAGCAAATATTTATGTGGCACTTACTGTGTTCCAGGCACTGTGCTAAACTCTGCAGATACAGAGATGAATAAGAGGTAATCCTCACCCTTGAGGAGTCTACAATCTAGAGGAGGAACCAAGGAGTAAACCTTCAAGGGTAAGAAGTGTGGGGGCATCACAGAGGGACACTCAGCTCAGGCTTGTTGCGGGTTGTTGGGGGGTTGGACGGAACCATCTCCTGTGACAACTTAGCTGACTCAAGTAGAAAGTAGTTAGTCAAAAAAGTGGGGAGTAGGGGAGTTGTTAAGCAGAGAGATTATCCTGCAAAAAGACATGGAAGAATGAACCAGTATGGTGTGTATGTGAAAAGCAAGCAGTTCAGGATCTCTGAAGAATAAGGCATGGTCCAGGGGGTAGCAGCAGATGAGTGGAGAAGCAGGCCAAGGCCAGGTCATGCAGAACCTTGTATACCGTGCTAAAGAGCTTAGATTTTTTTTTATATAGTCAGTCAATGGGGAACCCTGGGAGAGGCGGTAAGAAATAGTGGTTAAGAAGCAGGCTCTAGAGCCAGATGGGCCACCCTCCTCTGCTGCTTGCTAACTGTGATTCTGGACAAATTACTGAGTGACTCAATTGCCTAATCTGTAAAAAGGGAATAACAATAGTACCTGTTGTTGTTAGTTGCCAGTTAGTTGACTCTGACTCAAAGTGACATTATGTATAACAGACCAGTCCTATGACATATTCATGATCCTTATTATGTTTGAGTCTATTGTAACAATAGTACTTACCTCACAGTTAATCAGTGTCAAGGGCTTAAAGCAGCAGAGAGCACTTGATACATTGTAGCTATTGTTATTATTAAAGGACTTTAAATAAGTTAGTGACATGGACAGATCTGTGTTTTAGAATGATCACTCTGGCTGTACCGAGAGACCTGGATGAAGACAGGGTAACATTAACCAAAACCAAACCAAACCCACTGCCATCGATTCCAGCTCATAGCAACCCCCTCTGGGTTTCTGAGGCAGTAAACCTTTAGGGAAGTAGATCGCCCTGTCTTCTTTGTGCCTAGTAGCTGATGGGTTTAAACTGCCAATCTTCTGGTTACCAAATGCCTTAGGCACTGTACCACCAGAGCTCCTTAGGGTACTACTAGATGCAGGAAAACCAATTAGAAAGTCATCTCAGGACTCCAGACAAGCAATAATGGGGCCTGGATGGAGGTAAGGTGGCTGTGGATAGAGGGAAGGGGCCAGATTCCAGCATTGCTGAGAAGGAAAAGTCTGCCGGTCTGGGGAACTGAGCTAGGTGTGGGAGAGTAAAGGAAAGCGAAGTCTCCAAGGAGAGTGCAGGTTTTTACCTTACGTACCAGGTGGATGATAGTTTCAGCAACTATGACAGGAAACACAGGAATGGGTCTTCCTCTCTCCCTCCCTCCCTCTCTCCCTTCCTTCTTTCCTTTCTCTCTTCTTTTTCTTTTAATGTATTGCGTTCTAGGGACATTCATTTGCAAATGTCTATCATGGGTTGAATATACATGTTAGAGGACATGGCTGGAGACAGACATGGCATCCATTAGCCCATGGATGGTGGTTTAAATCATGAAAGTGAATGGGTTTATCCAGGCAGAGTGTGTAGAGGAAGAAGAGCAGTGGGCAAAGACATAATCTTGAGGAATACAACGTTTAAGGAATGTTGATGGAGAACCCACAGAAGAGACACAGAAGGTAGGAAAGTTAGGAGAGTCCGGAAAGGGTAATATCCTTTACCCAGAGGAGTGGAAAGCTTTGTGATGGATGATGAGTCCACCATGCAGACACAAAAATCAGTAAAAGAGGACTAAAAGAGTATTCACAGAATTTGTCAGTTTGAAAGCCATTGGCACCCTAAGGAAAGTAGTTTTACTGGCAGATCAGGATGGGAAACAGATTGGAGAGAGGTCAGGATGAATGGAAAGTGAGGAAATGACAGGAACAAATGTGTGTAGGACATTGCAGGTTGCCAATTGCCAGTGTTAACCTGTTTTGCTACATGAAGTGGGAGATGGAGGAGGGAAGTATTAGATGATGGTGTCGGAGAAATCAACAAGGATTCCAAGGTTTCTATATTGATGATTGGAAGAGAAGTGGTACCATTAGCAGAAATAGTAAAGACAAGAAGATGAGCAGGTTTGAGGGCGGAAGTGGGGAAGTGTTCCATTCTTTTGACATGCTGAGTTCAGGTATGAAATGTGTGGTTGGAGCTGGGGATGAGTGTGTGCCATTCTCCTGGAGCTCAAGGTAGTATCTGAAGCCCTGGAAAGAGTGATAAAGGTGCCATTGGGAGAGTATATGAACAGCAGGGCCAAGAATCAAGGACAGATCATTGGAGAAGCCAGGGTCTGAAAGGGAAGAGGATACAGGGAAGGTGCTTCAAGCGAATGGCCTCACCAAGGTCAAGAAAGTAAGGGGGGTAATACTTATATCAGATGCCCCAGAGGGTTGAGGAGGGCTGCACTGAGAAACAAACATTCTGTGGGTGATTAGAAGTCCTTATTGAACTCAGGGGGAGCTCTGGTAGTATAATGCCTAAGGCATTTGACTGCTAACTAGAAGGCTGGCGGTTCAAACCCACCAGCCACTCCTTGGAGGCAAGGTTGGGCAATCTACTTCCGTAGTAATACTGCCTCAGAAACCCAAGGAGGGGTTGCTTTGAGTGTCAAGAGTTGTGGGATCAGAAGCCAGGTTGCAGGGGATAAGGAGAGAATGGGAACTGAGGAAGTGAACACACTTCCTCTTTCAGAAGTTTGGTGGTGAAAGGAAAGAGAAGTGAGAGGGATATATTCTGAGGGCTAAGAAAATAATTTAAAAATTAAATAATTCTTTGCATTCACATTGCAATTTATAAAATATTTCAAGTTCATTATCTTACCTGATCTTCACAATATTTAAGGGAGTCAGGGCAGGGGCTATTATATCAATTTTACAGATGGAGAAACTGACTCCCTGTGGATACAGGGCCAATAACTGTCCCAGATGGATTCTGCCTCTAGGCCAGAACTGTTTCCACTTCATTATATACAGGAGGCCTATAGGAGGACTTGGATGACATAATTACACAGCTTGAGTACTAACAAAAGGTTGAAGGTTCATGTCTACCCAGAGGCATATAGGAAGAAAAGCCTGGTGATCTACTTCTGAAGAATCACTCATTGAAAACTCTATGGAGTGCAGGTCTACTCTGACATACATGGGGTCATTGTGAGTTGGATTCAACTTGATGGCAACTAGTTTGAGTTTTTTTGTATAATGCCTATGGGTCTGGGGAGACCTCTGTATGCTTTATGTCAAGGGGAGGTAGTTGGACTAGAGGGAGAATTGAAGCCACACACAAACACACATACTCATAGTTGTTGGGGCCCTGGGGATGGAGGATCAGAGCCCAAATGGGATCAGCCTTGGGAAGCAGGACAGGGACTCTTCTTTTGAAGCAGAAGGAAAGGAGAGAGTTCAAGATAAAGCATGTTGAGGAAGAACAGAAGGAAGATAGGAAAACTTAGAAGACATTAGAAGCCAATGGACATTGAAAACACCCCAGTGAAAAAGCTGAAGAACATTTATAAAGCAATGGGCATAAGTACAATAATGAATGGGGGTAGGGATGGAGAGCAGAGGAGAAAGATAGTGAGGTGTGGGTGCTGATAGCTCTGGGCACAACACTCTAGGTCAGTTCCATCTTTGTTGTGGATCTTCAAAAGAACACAGAGGCAAAAGGCCCGCTCTCCTATGGCCCTAGAAGTAGAAATCTTGAAGACAGAAGAGAGTTATATCCTATGCAACCCCATACTCCACCTCAGTATCTTTCTTCACCCCACCGTCACCTTCACTGGATCTCTGCTGAGGTTCTGGGCTGCTTTTTTTTTTTTTATATATATAATTTTTATTGTGACATGGGTGAAAGTTTACAGAGCAAATTCACTTTCCATACAGCAGCTCACATACACTTTGTCTCATAACATTGACTGCAATTTCCAACAATGCAACAGCTCCCCTCCCGCTTCCTCCCCATAGTTACTTCTTCCCTGTGTTCTTCCTGCCCATGCACTCCTGCCCCCTGAGCTGTCTCCCTGGTTCTGGGTTGCTTTTCATTTTATTCTAGCCTTGGGCAATCCCATAGCACTCACTCAGAGTCAAACGTGATCCACAAAGGAGCTTGGCCATCACTGGAGGTGAAGCATGGTTGGGTGACATCAAGGCAGACCCTGGGTAGGTCTTCCCTCTGGAGGCAGGAGAATGAAGATATGTTATAAGTTTTGCCAAATACTGGCTGGAGAATAGAGGGATGGGTTCTTGTTCAGAAAGAAAACCCCACAGAAGTGACCTCTCTCTCCCAATCTGTGCCTTTCATCTGGGAATCTGGGAATGTCTATCCCAAGGGCCCTCTGGTCTGTCTTGGTAACTTATTGCCCATTCTGAAGTTTGCTCTTTGTGCTGGGGATGAGGATCTGGCTAAAAATAAAGCCTCAATGACTAGAATTCCAGGAATCTGCCTCCTTGCTTTGGGAAGGTCATCTCATCCTTCAGGGATGGAACCCACACTGTTCTTGTTCTGAGACCAAAATCTGCATCCAGGACAAAGAAGAGTGATAATGCCTCATAAAGTTCTGACCCTCCTCTGTGCAGTGTGGACTGGAACCTTTGTGTCATGACTGCAGAGGCAGGTGTGTTGTCAGACTACATGTTACTATGTGGCACAGGCCCAGCTGGGCCCTCCCGTCACTGCAGGTAGGAAAGAAACTTGGGCACCTGCAAGGTCTTTGGATCAATTTCCAGGTATTTAGCTGTGGCTGCATCCCATCTAGGGTAACAAACTGTTCCAGTTTGCCTGGGACTAAGGAGTTTCCCAGAATATGGGGCTTTCAGTGTTTAAACCTAAGAAGTCCCAGGCAAACTAGAACCACTTGGTCACCCACCTGTAGTTCTGACAAAATGCATAGTGGTCAGTATTTCTAAATCTCATGGGCACAGCCTGGATTTTCCTCTGGGCTTATCAACACAGGGGAATCAATTGTAAAATCAATTAATCATTTTACACACATGTAACATGATATTCTGAAATGTGGGGTCTCCATGTTGTATAGTAGTTTTGGAATCTGTAAGCCTGGGTTGAAAATCTTTCTGTCATTTCCTAAGTGTACAAGTTGAGTTTTATGATTCTGAGCCTCGGTTTTCTCTTCTGTAAAGTGGGTATAATAATATAAATCTCACAAGGTTGTTTGAGGATGCAATGAGAATATATGCCAGGTATAGCACTGTGGGTGGCCCTTGTAGGAGACAGTACATTTGTTCTCCCTGGACTCTACCTCTCCTTCTTCCTCATATTGGAGTATCTGGTAGGGTGATACCCATTGCAGTCGGAGAAGTGAGGCTGATGAGGAGGAATAGTTTATTCTGGGTCACAGTAACTGTAACAGACACCAGAAACAGATTTCTAGCTCTGGATTGCCATCTTCCTACTTTGGAGTAGACAAAGGTTTCTTTGTCTGGGATGTTCCCTGGATGAGATGGAAAGAACTATTTTGTTTGCTCATTCATTCATTGATTTATTGATTCATTCAGCAAATATGTGAGCCAGGCACTGTTCTAAGTGCTGGGGATACAAATGTCACATAAAGTTTCTTCTCTCATAAAGCTTTTTGTTGTTGGGTGCTGTCAAGTCGATTCCAATTCATAGAGATCCTATAGGACAGAGTAGAATTGCTCCATAGAGTTTTTTAGGCTGTAATCTTCATGGCAGCAGATCACCAGGTCTTTTCTCCTGTGGAGCCACTGGTGGGTTCAAACTGCCAGCCTTTCAGTTAGCAGCCAAGTGCTTCACCATTGCATCATCAAGGCTCCTTCATGAAACTTAAACCCAAAACCCAAACCATTGTCATGGACTCAATTCTGACTCATAGTGACCCCCACTAGGTTTCCAAGGCTGTAAATCTTTATGGAAATAGATTGCCTCATCTTCTTTCCACAAAGCAGCTGGTGGGTAGGAAGCTTACATCCCAGTAAAAAACAAAAAACAAACAAACAAAAAAACACCTCTTACTGTTGAGTGGATTCCAACTCATGGTGACTGCATGTATTACAGAGTAGAACTGTTCCATGGGTTTTCTTGACTATAATTTTTATGAAGCAGATCACCAGGCCTTTCTTCTGAGGAACCATTGGGTGAGTTCAAACTGCCAACCTTTTGGCTAGTTGTTGCTTGTTGTTAGGTGCCATTGAGTCGTCTCCGACTCATAGAGACCCTATTCACAGCAGAACTAAACACTGCCTGGTCTTATGCCAGCCTCATGATCCTTGCTATATCTGAGCCCATCATTGCAGCCACTGTGTCTATCCATCTTGTTGAGGCCTTTCCCTTTTTGTTGACTCTTCTCCTTACCAAGCATGATATCCTTCTCCAGGGAATGGTTCCTTCTGATAACGTGACCAAAGTAGGTGAGACAAAGTCTGGCCATTCTCGCTTCCAAGGAGCATTCCAGCTGCACTTCCTCCAGGACAGATTTGTTAGTCCTTTCAGCAGTCCATAGTACTCAGCATTCTTTTTCTTTCTTTTTTTTAATTGTGATTTGGGTGAAAGTTTACAGAAGAAATTCACTTTCCATACAGCACCTCACATACATGTTGTCTCAAGACACTGACTACAATGTACCATAATGCAACAGCTCCCTTCCCACTCCTTCTGATAGTTGCCTCTTCCCTGTGTCCATCCCTCCATGCGCTCCTACCACCTGAGCTGTCTCCCTGTGCATAAACAGCCCTTCTTTCTCCCATGATTGTTCTCTCCAAGGGGTGTATCTACCTACTGTAAATGTTCACTTCATATGGCTGTCTTTTGTTTGGCTGGAAGCCACAGGTGTGGGTTCAATTCCAGACCTGAAGGGCAGCTAGGGGCCGTAGTCTCAGTGGTTTCACCAAACTCTATCAGACCAGCAAACCTGGCCCCCACCCCCCCTTTTTTTTCCCAAATGATTTTGAGTTTTGTTCCACATTGTTCTCCCTCTCTATCCAGGCTCTCCATCATAGGTCCCCCTTCGAGTGGTTGACAGTGGTAGCCAGGCACCATCTAGCTCTTCTCATAGTCATATAGGCTGAGGATCTCATGGTGTACCAGTTGCTTGGACTAATTGTTTCCATGAATCTTTGGTTTTCTTCATTCTTCTTTGCTTTGGATCAGGAGAGACCCATCGTTGCATCTAGATGGCTGCTTGCAAGCTTTTAAGATCCCAGTTGCTACTTGCCAAAGTAGGAGGTGGAACAGTGTTTTTTTGTAGTGTGTTATGCCAATTGAGCTTGATGTCTCCTGCGACCATGGTCCTGAGCCCACAGGTCCAACTAGTCTCTCCTTCTGGGTACCTGGCTGTGCCAAAGAAGTGACTACAACTTGGCCCTTATCAGCTCTACTATACACCTGGGAATTCTTACAGAACATACAAATACATTTGTAGAACCATTGTCTGCCAACCCTATACATGGTCTTGGGTACAATCCCCTTTGTACTGACATACCTAATAGTTCAGCCTGTCCATCCATCTATCCACCCGTATACCCATGTTTGCTTTCACTGACAATGCAGCACTTTATGTGCAAAAGGGTTCATCTTTGTTGTCTGTACCTCCCATGTACCTCTCTATGTCTTCCTCTTCCTCAATGCCACAGTGCTGATCACTCACATTTGGTTCAGTGCCATTTGGTACATTCTCTTCACCCAAATCAATACTTATCTCTACCTATCTAATAGTGTTCCCTCCCCTCTTCTCCCACCCCTGGTAACCAACAAAGAAAATTTCCTTCCATATATAAACCTTTCCTTGACTTACAATAATGGACTAATACAATCAAGTGCTCTGAAATTCCCATTCTTCTCAATGTTATCCATAATTTGTTATGATCCATACAATCGAATGCTTTTGCATAGTCAGTAAAACATAAGTAAACATCTTTCTGGAATTCTTTGCTTTCAGCTAAGATCCATCTGACATCAGCAATGATATCCCATTTTCCATGCCCTATTCTGAATCCACCTTGCATTTCTCTGTCAATATACTGCTGCAACCATTTTTGAATTATCTTCAGTAAGATTTTACTTGCATGTGATCTTAATGATGTTGTTGTTATGTGCCATTGAGTCTGACCCGACTCATAGAGACCCCTCCTTGGATTTCCCTAGGCAGTATCACTACGGAAGGAGATTGCCCAACCTTCCTTCCAAGGAGTGGCTCGTGGGATGGAACCTCCAGCCTTCTGGTTAGCAGTCAAGTGCCTTAGGCACTATGCTACATTCTATGGGATCACCTTTCTTTGGAATAGGTACAAATATGGATTTCTTCTAGTCAGTTGGCCAGGTAGCTGTCTTCTAAATCTCTTGTCATAATCGACTGAGTGCCTCTAGCAGGGCATCAGTTTGTTGAAACATCTCAACGAATATTCCATCAAATTCTGGAGCCTTGTTTTTCGCCAATTCCTTCAGTGCAGTTTCAACTTTTTCCTTCAAAGGCATTTGTTCTTGATCATATGCCACCTCCTGAAATGGATGAACATTGGCCAATTATTTTTGATACAATGACTCTGTGTATCCCATCCATCTTCTTTTGATGTTTCCTGAATCATTTAATATTTTGCCTATAGAATCTTTCAATATTGCAATCAAGGCTTGATTTTTTTCCTCAGCTCTTTCACCTTGAGAAATGCCGAGTGTGTTCTTCCCTTTTGGTTTCCTAACTCCAGGTCTTTGCACATTTCATTAGAGTAATTTGCTTTGTCTGCTTGAGCTGCTCTTTGAAATTAGTCGTCTCTTTTATCTCGTCATTTCTTCCCTTTGCTTTAGCTACTCTTCTCTCAAGGGCAAGTTTTGGAGTCTCTTCTGACATCCATTTTGATCTTTTCTTCCTTTCTCATCTTTTTAATGACCTCTTGCTTTCTTCATGGATGATGTTCTTGATGTCATCCCACAATTCTTCTGGTTTTCAGTCATTGGTGTTCAGTGCATCAAATCTATTCTTTAAATGGTCTCTAAATTCAGGAGGGATATATTCAAGGTCATATTTTGTTATTGTGGACTTGTTTAATTGTCTTCAACTTCATCTTGAACATGCATATGAGCAGCTGATGGTCTGTTCCACAATCAGCTCCTGGCCTTGTTTTGGCCGAAGATATTGAATCTCTCCATCGCCTCTTGCCACAGATGTAGTCAATCTGATTCTGTGTACTCCATCTGGTGAAGTCCAAATGTATAGTCATCACTTATGTTCTTGAAAAAAGTATTTACAATGAATAAGTCATTGGTCTTGCAAAATTCTGTCATGCGATCTCCAGCATTATTTCCATCCCCAAAGCCATGTTTTCCAACTACCAGTAACTCTTCTTTGTTTCCAACTTTTACATTCCAGTGATAATGAACACATCTTGATTGCATATTCAGTCAATTTCAGACTGCAGAAGTTGGTAGAAATCTTCAATTTCCTCATCTTTGGCTTTGGTAGTTGGTGCATAAATTTGAATAGTAGTAGTATTAACTGGTGTTCTGTGTAGGCATATGGATATTATCCTATCACTGACAGCATTCTACTTCAGGACAGATCTTAAAATACTCTTTATGACCATGAATGCCACACCATTTGTCTTCAATTTGTCATTCTCAGCATAGTAGATCATCTGGTTGTCTGATTCAAAATGGCCAAAACCAGTCCATTTCAGCTCACTAATACCGAGGATATTGGTCTTTATGCATTCCATTTCATTTTTGACAACTTCCAGTTTTTCTAGATTCATACTTCATACATTCCATGTTCCACTTATTAATGGATGTTTGCATCTGTTTCTACTCATTTTGAGTAGTGCCACAACAGCCAATGGAGGTCCCTAAAGCTTTACTCCATCCATGTCATTAAAGTTGTCTCTATTCTGAGGAGTCAGCTTTTCCCAGTAAAATTTTGAGTACCTTCTGACCTAATGGGCTCATCTTCCACACTATATCAAACAATGTTTCAGGGCTATCCATAAAGTTTTTGAGTAATATATCAGACAGTGTTTCACTGCTATTTATAAGGTTTTCACTGGCCAATTGTTTGAGAAGTGGATGGCTTCTTCCTTCTTCCAAGTCTGTCTTAGCCCAGAAGCTCTGCTGAAACGTGCCCACCATGAGTAACTCTGCTGGCATTTTGCAACATGGTGGCATAGCCTCCAGCCTCATAGCAACAGGTAGGCCACCACAGGACAACAAACTGACAAACAAGTTCATCTCCCTTCGTTGTTCCTAACCTTTCTGCACCTTCCCACCTTGGGCAACGGCCTTGTAATAGAGCCACCCACAAGCAAAAACCAGCTCCCAAGCTCCAGTCCACCTACCTCAGGCCCTGGCCTTAATATAGAACCTCCCCCAAGCGAAAAGCAGCCTCCAAGGCTCCAGTTATTTGTTTTGGTTAGTAGTTATTTATTTTGGTCAGTAGTGAGTGCAAACTATTTATACCACTCAGGGACCTACATCCTGGTTGTTGCTGTTGTTGTGATTGTTGCTGTTAGGTGCCATTAGTCAGCTCTGACTCATAGTGACACTTTGTATAACAGAATAAAACACTGCCTGGTCCTGTGCCAGCCTCACATTCCTTGCTGTGGTTGAGACCATCGTTGCAGACACTGTGTCAATCCATCTCATTGAGGGTCTTCCCCTTTTTCGCTGACCCTCTACTTTACGAAGCATATCCTTCTCCATGATGTCCTTCCCTTCTGACAACATGACCAAAGTAAGTGAGATAACATGTGGCCATTCTAGCTTCTAAGGAACATTCTGGCTGCACTTCTTCCGGGACAGATTTATTCATTCTTCTGGCAGTCCATGGTATTTTCAGTATTCTTTGCCAACAACACAATTCAAAGACATCAACTCTTTTTCAGTCTTCCTTATTTATTGTCCAGCTTTCATATGCATATGAGGTCAGAGAACATACCCTGGTTTGGGTCAGGCAGACCTTCATCTTTAAAGTGATGTCTCTGCTCTTTAACACTTTGCTCTGTTAGTTACATACTGGTAGGGGAGACAGATAATAAACATCTATATATTATATACTATAACTGGTTTAGTTTTATTTTTGTCTATACTATATAAAAATGGTTGCTGTTGAGTCAATCTGACACATCTCAATCTCCTGTATGTCAGAGTAGAGCTGTGCTCGGTAGGATTTTGGTTAACTTTTTACTGTGATTTAGGTGAAAGTTTATAGAGTAAATTGGTTTTCCATTCAACAGTTCATACACATTTTGTTTTGTAATATTGGTTACAATCTCCACAATATACCAGTACTCCTCCCACTTCTTCTCTGTGTTTACTGTTTCCCTTTGTCTTTCTTTCTATGGTTCCTGCCTTCTGAGCTTTACCCTCGGGCAAATGCTGCCCTTTTGATCTCTTATGTTTGGTTGTTCTAAGAAATGTGTTATTGTTTACCCTATAGTCTACAGGGTTTTCAAAGACTGTTTTTTCAGAAGATTACCAGGTTTTTCTGAGGCACTATACACATCCATGTACTATAATGCAGAGTAGTCATAATTACTTTAGAGGGAAAACAAAGCAGGTTAAGATGATAGGAGGTGCCTGGGGCATGGACATTATTCCATATGGGGTGGTTAGGGAAGGAGTCTTTGAGGAAGGAACGTCTGAGTTGAGCCCTGAAAGAATTCAGCCTGGGTCCTCTGGGCCTGCCCTCCCCAGTCCTGGAGCTCCCAGCTCAGGCCCAGCTGCCCCAGGGTAGGGTCAGCTGCCTGGGAGAGATAGTCCCTGAAATGGGCTGAAGTGGTAGGTGGGAGGGCAGCTGTTTTTATCAGCTGTCTTCCAAGTGCTGCCCCCAAGCTGGAGAATCAGTACTGGGGTCAGATTGCAAATGAAAATGATATAAATGGGTTGTCCTGCCCTACTTGGAGGCATTCTACATTTGAGGACAAGTCACAGTGTCAGTGTATTTGGTTTCCTAAAGGCTCTATTTCTTTGGCATT
>NW_006921912.1:1344574-1367248 GCF_000298275.1 Orycteropus afer afer | reverse complement strand
TGCTAAAGGATTTATGAACATTATTCTTCTGTGTTAGTTCTACCTGTAGGAGCACCAGCCCTCATAATCCTTTTCATGTTGATTAAGTACATTTGAAAGCAAAAGGAGACTGTCTGAAATTGCTTCACAATACAGACTAGTGGTTTCCCTGGACCCAGGAGGGATTCCTCATCTTGCCTTTGGAAGAGTTCCTTTGTAGCTGGTTAAGCAGAAGATCGGTCCAGAAACCTGTAACTAGTTTTGTGTGCCAAAGGGAGCTGAGGAATCTTGTCTGTCTAGAGCTGGCAATTATAGAATTGAGATCCTAGAGTCATCCTCTATCTCCCTCCCTCCAGGAATGACTTCACCTGTCATGTCCCTGGCAGATCAACACTGGTCAAGAGGACAGGATGGTGTCCTTAAAGGGCCTGTCAGAGCTCAAGATTGTCAGGGAACACACTGAATAGAAGGGGGAGAGAGAGAAGGGAGTCAGAACATCACAGCCCCATCTTTGTGTCTCCCCAGACTAATGGCAGGTGCTGGGAGAAGAGACTTGACTCATGGCCAGTCCCCAAGTTGAAAGTCTCCTTGGCTGGTTCTATTGTTAGGATAAATCTTGCTGCTAGGACAGTAACTTTCCCTAGTTGCTCCCCATCCCTCATTTATTACTGAGTGATGGAGATATTGAGCAGACACTCTGTAGGTCAATGGAAAAATTAAAGTTCTAGGATCAGAATCCCCTTCAATTTGTCCCAGGTTAACCTATAAAGCAGACTCTAATAATTCCATTCTTCTATTTATTCAGTCTTTTGCACCCCAGCACTCTCTTCTGCAACTTTTCAAGGTCAAAGGTCAAAGTAGGACAGTTTTCCCTGAACTCCTAGTCTATCCACATTGTCCTCTATTCTCTGCCTCATCACCCCAAGGGGGCCCCTCTGAGCTGCTGCTAGCTTTTGGTCTTTCAAAACCAAACTCTAAAGGTGCAATGGTGAAGTGCTTGGCTAGTAACGGAAAGGTTGGCAGTTCAAATCCACCCCGTGCTCTAAGGGAGAAAAGACTTGGCGATCTACTCCTATAAAAACGACATGCTGTGATTGAGTGGATTCTCATTTATAGCGACCCTATAGGACAGGTAGAACTACCCCCTAGGGTTTCCAAGGCTTTAAATCTTTATGAATGTAGACTGCTATATCTTCTCCATTGGAGCAGCTAGTTCAAAAGAACTGCTGAACTTGTGGTGAGCAACCTAGTGCTTAACCACTGGGCCACCAGGAAACCCTATGGTCCAGTTCTACTGTGTCCTATAGGATTGCTATGAGTCGGAACAGACTCAGTGGCACACAACCACTACAACAACACAATTTTATTTGCTCCCTTCAAAAAGTTATCATTCTATGTGACTCTTGTTTTTTTTATAAGCCCCAAGTGTCTTCACATCTGTTACCTCTCTGTATCCTTTTCAGAGTGATGTGGAGTTCATGTCTGCATTAATAAGGTATGTCTGATACTGAGAGGACATGGCTCAGGGACAGGAACCAAAGTCAGTCTTGTCTTATCTCTGTTGCTTATCTATTGGGTGGCTTTGAAAAGTCACTTAGCATCTCTGATTCTCAACTTCCTCATCTGTTAAATGGGAGTCAGACCACTTGAGGAAAAAAATGAGACACTAGTTTTGAGAAGTTCTTTGTAAATGGTGTTTTATTATCTTCTTAGGTCAAAGTTAAGGTAGATACTTATACATTTAAAATTCAGTTTCATTTGAGAACTTCAGCCCCAGCTAGATTGGGACTACTGTCCAGCTATCTGGGACAATGGGTACTGTTTTCTATTGAGATGGTATGCACGCAGTAAATAATCCAAACCATTGTATGGAAATATACAGACAAGTACTGATTCTATCAACTGTCTACCAGTCCTCACTAGGGGGTTGGATTCCATGCCTCTACAGCAGGGAGCAGGGAGGGGTACTGAGCTCCTACTGTGTGCCAGAGACCCTGCTTGGCTTTGGCTCTATTGTCTTATTTCTTCCCACCAGCCTTGATGTGGATGTTATCATCCCCATTTGAGTAGATGATGGATGTAAGACCCAGAGAGGCTAAGTAACTAGCCTAAGATTACAAAATTAGCAAACTGTAGGGCTGAGAATCAAATCAAGTCCTGCTCTGCCTGACCCCAGTGTCCATGCTCATTCCATCATGGGCCAGGACCCACTTCCTGAAGGGGAGCTCTGAGGAGAGCTGGACTTCCATCAGAGTGCCCTCCCTATTCCACCACCCCTGAACTCCACCCACCCCTTGAGCCTGTCATTCTACTCTTAGCAATTTATACCTCAGAGCTAAACATGTCTTCCTCTGGTTCTCTCTTGCTTTTCCTCTCACTCCCTTTCCTTCTCTGTTTTTAATGTACCCACATATGATGAGTTGCTCATAAAGCATGGATTAGTGTTATTAGACCTTTTTCTGGCTAGAAAGGACAGCGGTGGGTCAGTGCTGGAATTCTCATCTTCCATGAGGAAGACTCAGTGTCAATTTCCAGCCAGTGCTTCTTATGCACAGCCACCACTTGTCAGTGGAGGCTTTCATGTCACTATGATGCTAAACATGGTTCAGTGGAGCTTCCAGACTAAGGCGAACTAGGAAGAAAGGCAAGATGATCTACTTCTGAAAATCTATAGATCACAGCTGTCCCACCTTGTTGTGCAGAGAGATGCCTCAGGACTGGGCAGTATTTCATTTCATTGTGTGTGGGGTTGCCATGAATTGGAGGCTGTTTCCATGGCCGCTAACAACAACTTCCTGGCAAAGAGAGATGGACAGGGTAAAAGCTCTAAATCATATACCAGGGAAAGCAGCTGATCCTGAAAGGGACAAAAGGAAAGGTTTGTCCACCTAAGACAAACTTGATCCCTTTCTCCATTCTGTCTGGCCTGAACCTCCCTCTGTGCATGCTGAGCCAAGCCTGGAGTCAACCTTGGAAATCTGCACCCTGCTGTCTGAGCCCCCCACTAGCACTGGCCTCTGCCTGAGGGGTAGAGGATGTGGTTAGGCCACCCCCATGCTTGTGCTTAGACTCAGTGACACATGCACACACAGTCTCTCCTCTCTGTCTCTCCCCTTTTCCACCCCTCCATGTGGAAGACTCAGCCCCGCGAAAGCTTCTGTCCACTCTGAGAGCCCCTGCTCCCTCCAGAGTGGCTCAAAGGGCCTTTTGAGTGGGGAAGCAGGCAGCCTGTGGGCCTGGGAGGAGAGATAAAGGCGTGTGATCCCCGGAGGGCCTGCAGGGTCAGGGGGCTGTGTATCTGGTGACTTCTGAATGCAGGCTCCAACAAAGAGAAATCTGTGGTGGGAGAGCCTCCATGAAGGAAATAAAATCTCCATGAAAACAAACTTTTGTTGGATGCTTTCTCCTCTTGTTTTGGCAGCATTGCTAAGTCCTGGAAGGGGAAGGTCATGTCTTCTGGAGCAGTTGGATAGGCTCTCAGAATGTCCAAATATCAGTTTGCTACTAAGGGACTGTTCTCCCATCAGGAAGATGGGGCTTGAGAGTTAGTGCAGGCATCATTGGTTTTCTAATCAAGGCTAGAATGATGGAAAGAAAAGCTGGGAGCAGTAGAAGGAGCTCTGGATTGTGAATTAGGAGACTTGGAGGACACCAGCCACTGAGTATAATACTATTCTGTGATTTGGGCAGACCCTGCAATCCCTTAGTGCCTCATTTTTCTCACCTGTAAAATGGAAATAACTTACTCTGCTCAAGGTCAATCAGTTAGAAAAAGAGAATTTGAGTCAGGATTTAAACTGCTCCTAGATCCTGTGATTAATGAAAATGAGAGTAAAGGTGAAAGTGTCTATGAAGTCAGCATAAAACCAAAGGAAGGTTTGATGACAATGATTCTTTTGCCCCAGGGCCAGGTGGGCACATGCAAGGCTTGGTTGTTTAGCTTCTGCATGGGGTTCGGCTAACATAATAGGAGCTTGTGCTGTCAAGTTGATTCCAATTCATAGTGAGTCTATAGGACAGAGTAGAACTGTCCCATACTGTTTCCTAGACTATAATCTTTACAGGAGCAGAGGTCTTCTCTCCCATGGAGCCAATGTGTGGGTTTGAACTGCTGACCTTTCAGTTAGCAACCTAATGCTTAACTACTGTGCCCCCAGGACTTTTCAAAGAAGCTAGGGAATGGTTAAAGAAGGGCCAGAAGTAAGGCCTTTTTAATTACTCTTTGGTGCTAAATCAAATTGGTCAACTATGTAGCCTTGCTACCTATGGGGACACTTGGTCTTCATGAGGTTTAGAGAATGCAGAAAATGAAGCTTTCTCCAGCTGCTGAGATGTTTTTAGGTTAAATAAATACAAGAATATTTTTTTCTCCTGGAGTCCAGGGAAAAAGATAAAAATTTGTGTTGGACCCAGGCTCCATATGATTGCCATCTTTTGCTCTGCTCAGGGAGAAAACCCTTTATCGTGGCTGTCCTCCCACAGAGCTCAGAGGGTTATAGACAAGTGGGAAGTGGGGGATCCAGCAGGGCCTGTGAGCAGAATTGTGATTTCTAATTTTTTTTTCTGCTTCCAACAGTGTGACTCTGGGAGAGGTGCCCCTCTCTGGCCCCATTCTTTTCATCATGAACTCATTGCCACTCAGTCAGTTCTTACTCAGCCTCTCACCATAAAAACTCAAAACCCATTGCTGTTGAGTCATTTGACTCATAGAGACCCATGTTTCATGGTTGTAAATCTTTATGGAAGCAGACTCCCACATCTTTCTTCCACAGAGCAGCTGGTATGTTCAAACCACCAACCTTTTGGTTAGCAACTAAGCACTTTAACCACTGTCTCACCAGTGTGAGGTGAGAGGAGTCCCTCTGGCCAGCAACCCTTCCATCCACACTCAAAGGAGAAGTCCTTGTGGGTGGCAATCATGCAGCTGAGGAAGGCCTGAGAGGGCTGACTGGGGAGGTGGTGGAGGCTGCCCTCCAAGCTGTCCTCCTCCTTTAGCTCCCCTTTTCTGGTCTTATCCTACCTTCCATCCACTAGCTCCAAAGCCAGGGCTGCTGTTATTCCCTTCTTCAGAAGGGTTGCTCATAAGTGATATATGTGTGTGTGTTTCCCCTGTGCACCAAATGTCATTGAGAGCTGAGAGATGCATGGTGCAGAAGTGTCTTCTCCAGAGTTCTCTCTCTGGTCATAAGGGCCAGGATGTGCCTGGATTTGGGAAGGCTTATTGAGGAAGGCCCTCCTTTCTTCCCCTTTCTGTTCATTCAGCAAGTTTGCCTGGTCAGTCTTGGGCTAATAACAGAGATAGTAATGCTGATGTCACATGGCTGGTCAGAACTGCCAGCAACAGGAGGGTGTTGTTAGAGGCTATTGGTAGGTGAAGTTTCCCACTATTGATCACATACATGGAGCATATTTAGGCTCAGCCTGGCCAGCATATGAATGTGAATAGGAGGAGGAGGCAGGGAGCCAGTTTGTGCAAGCTTTCCTTCTCCTGCCCTACACACACACACACACACACACACACACACTCTCACACATACACAGAGTCATGTAAACACATAGGAGTATGTACCCCAACCCAACCCAACCAAACCCATTACCATCAAGTCAATTCCAACTCACAGTGACCCTTTAGGACAGAGCAGAACTGCCTCCAAAGGGTTTCCAAGGCTGTAAATCTTTATAGAAACAGAACGCCACCCTTCTCCTGTGGAGCAGGCTGGTGGGTTTGAACCATCAACCTTTTGGTTAGCAGCTGAGTGTAACCAGGGCTCCTTGGAGTATGTACACACTTTCAAAACAATAGCACGCTGGCAACTGAGAGAGAAACATTTTCTGAAATATTTTCTCTCACTCCTAGATCTCCTTTCCCTAGATTTCCCTCCTTTTTATCCCCTCCTTGGTTACCTCCTCCAGTTTTATCAACACTAAACAGAGTCCTGGATTTTTCAGGCCTGCCTTCATTTCATATAGTTTGGAGGCACCATGAGGTAGTAAAAAGAGCTCAGGTTTGAGAGCCAGATATACCTGGGTTCAAATCCCAACTCTTCCACTTAACTGAGTTTATGATCATTGACAAATTAGGGTGATTGCTTAACTTCTCTAAGGCTTAGTTTTCTCATCTATAAAATTGGTCTAAAAATTCAACCTTGCAGGGTTGTGATGAGCATGTATGCTAGTAAGTACGAAGCATTTAGGCTGGCCCACTGTTGTTTTTGTGGCTGTTAGTTGCCATCACGTCAGTTCCAATTCCTGGTGACCTTGTGTAAAACAGAATGAGATGTACTCTGATCCTCTGCCATCTTCATGGTCATTGATGTGTTGAGCCCACTGTGGCTCTTGAAGAAGTCTATCTCATTGAGGGTTTTCCTCATTTTCTCTGACCCTCTACTTTACCAAACATGATGTCCTTTTTTAGCTATTGGTGGTTCCCAACTCTCCCCAGTTGCTCCATCATTATATATCTATGCCTTATGGTTACCTTACTGATGTTTGAGGTAGAAAAGAGGCCCATCCCAATAAAGTGTTTGGTTTCTACTTTAAGTGGATTTTGCCTCATTTATCTGAGGGGTCATTTCTACTTTAAGGGGGAAAATAATATAGCTTACGTTTATTGAGTACTTCCTATGTGAGATATTAACACTTATTTCATGCTCACAATAGTCTACCCATCCCTTTTTCACAAGTAACTACCTTGAGGCACAGAGGAGTTAAGTAATTTATCTGAGTTCACACAGCCAGTAAGAGACTAAGAACCCAGCTCCTAACCCCTACTTTCTATTTCTGTAGATTATTTGCTATAGTACTAGGGACATTGGCATGGAGCCCTGTCTTAGTCTGAGTTCCCTAGAGGAGCAAAGCCCATGAAGCATATGTAAATATAGATAGAGAGAAATTTATTTCAAGGAAATGGCTCACACAATTGTGGGAAGCTAATAAATCCCAAATCCGTGAGTCAGACAACAGGCTAAAGACCTCTCCTGGCTCATGTTATTGCAGGGACGGACAAACCCAAAATCTGAAGATCAGGCAGCAGGCCAGAGGCGTCTGCAGGCTTAATCCCGAGAACCAGAGATAATGTGACAGAAGGGTATAGGGTAGAGCAAAGGAGAGCAAGCTTTGCCAGAACATCCATTTATGTACTGAAGAAAGGCCACACCCCCGAGGAAACTCCTTTCAACTGATTGGCTGCCCACATCAGATCACAAAATGGAAGATGAGTGTCTGCCAAACCACTGAGAATCATAGCCTTGCCAAGTTGACATATAACATTAACCATCACTTAGCCCATGCCTAATATAGACCACATTGTTTAATCTGATAATTTAACAAGTCGTATGCTGCTCTTTTTTGAGCAGGCCCACTTAGGTAAGGTCTCTCTTCTAGTTTTTCTATAAAGTAAAGTGGTTGGGAAAGCTTTGGCCCTGAGAATGGTGGGAGGAGGCATCTTTGAGAACAAATGAGATGACAGAGCAACTTCATTCAGGTTTGAGAACATTTGCTGGACATCTACCTCATTCTGGGCACCAAGCCAGGAACTGGGGATGCAGAAATGAAGAAGACATTGTTTCTGCTTTGAAGGGGTTCATGGGGAAGTGGGGTGGGTGCTCAGGCATGTACAGAGGTATATACCTCGTATTGCCTGGTGGTGATTGGGGAAGGACAGGGACTTGCTCAGAAACTTGCTTGGAAGAGATGATGCCAAAATGGACTGTCCTGGGAATTAGACGAGAAAGAGATTTGAAAGGAGGGACAGGATGCGTAACAACATGGAGGTGTAAACAGCATAGAGTGTGTGGGGAAATGGAGAGCAAGGTGATATGATATTGCAGGTGTGTAAGGATGGAGGTTTGGGAACAGCAGAAGGAAGGAAGGGAGGAGGAGGTGAGGACAGGTTGAGTGTTAAGTCACTTGGACTGTATTTTGCATGGTGGAGAGCCACTGAATGTATCTGAATAGGAGAGTGAGATTGCCAGATTTGTATTTCGCATTATTAGCCTTGGTAGCAATGGGAATGGATTAGAGGGACAAGATTTTTGCAAGAAAAGCATTCAAGATTCAAGCAAGAAAATGCTTTTAGCTGTTATTGTGGTAGTTAAGTTTGTGTGTCAACTTGGATGGGCCTGGTTGAGTGGCTGGGCAGCTGGATGTAGTATTCCTCATGATGAGACTGGTAATCAGCTCCATGGTGGAATCTACTGTGAGCAGCTGAGTAGCTGCTTTAGGGATAGGGGCTGCTTCCTGTATGTAAGGAGAAGTGTTGGGGAACCGTCTCTAGCTTATGGTACACTTGAACCCTGCATGTAGCCATGTTGTTGTTCAGTAGTCTGCCATGTTCTGCCAACCTTGGGACTTTCAATGAACTTGAGCTGATGTCCTGCCATGTGTTTTGGTAACATTGGGACTGTGACATTTTATTTGTTGACCTTGGGCTTGTTAGGTTCAGTAGTCAAATAGCTGCCTGAGCGAAGAGATGCGTCTAGCTTTAGTGGGCCAGGAGGAAGAGGTAGAGCTGAAGCCCAAGGTCGAGGGACTTTCACACAGCCCCTAGAACCTGATGCTTTGAACTCAGACTTCTAGTCTCCTGAACTGTAAGAGAATAAACTCCTGTTTGTTAAGGCCATCCCATTGGTGGTATTTCTGTCAGAGCGGCACTAGGTAACCAGAACAGTCATTAACAGTAAATCCAAACCAAAATGGCTTAAAAAGTAAGGAATTAATTTTCTTACATATTAGGAAGTTTAGCACCAGGACCGCTCTAGGGTTAGATAAATTCAGTGGATGTGGTAGTTAAGTTTGTGTGTCAACTTGGCTAGGCCTGGTTGAGTGGCTGGGCAGCTGGATGTAGTATTCCCCATGGTGAAACTGGTAATCAACACCATGGGGGAATCTACTGTGAGCAGCTGAGTAGCTGCCTTAAGGATGTGGTCTGCTTCCTGTATATAAGGAGAAGTCTTGGGGAATGGTCTCTAGTTTATGGCATACTTGAACCCTGCATGTAGCCATGTCATTGGCTCTGCCAACCTTGGGACTTTCAGTGGACTTGAATTGATGTTCTGCTGTATGTTTTGGTAACATCGGGGCTGTGCCATTTTATTTGTCAACCTTGGGCTTGTCAGCCTCAGCTGCCAGTAGCTGCGTGAGTGAAGAGATGCCTCTAGCTTCAGTGGGCCTGGAGCAAGAGGCAGAGCTGAAGCCCAAAGTCAAGGCGCTTTCACACAGCCCCTAGAGCCTGGCACTTTGAACTAAGATTTAAAGCCTCTGAATTGCAAGAATATACTCCTGTTTGATAAGGTCATCCCATTTGTGGTATATCTTCTGTCAGAGTCACACTAGGTAACCAGTACAGTGGATCTATGACATTAGCAAGCATACAACTTCTTTCTTTGTTATCCTTTGGATACCATCTCTGCTCTCAGACTACCTTCCCTCTGGGTCCCAAGATGGTGACAGATATTCTAGGCATCACTTTAGTGTCTAAGCTGGCGATTAAAAAGATTAAAGCAAGCAAAACTGTAAGGAGCAGTGGAGACTGTGACATTCAAACTAAAACACTTAAGAAGCACTGGAAAAACATTATAAACAAGGTCAAGAGATAAAAGATAAAGTGGGAAAAGTGTTTTACAACTCATATCACAGGGCTAGTCTCCCTAATATATAAAGAGTTTCTAAAAATCAACAACAAAAAACACAACTCAATAGAAAAAATGAACAAAGAACATAAAAGAAAATACAAATGGCTCTTAATATGTGAAAGAATGCGCAGTTTCACTCCTAATAAGAGAAATGCAAATTACAACTATTCTGAGATACCATTATTTATTTACCTTTTAAATTAACAAAAATCCAAGAAGTTTGATATCACACTGTACTGGCAAGACTCTGGGGAAACAGACTGTCTAATGGTTTAAATTCGTACAACTCCTTTGGAATTCTATTTGACAATATCTATCAAAATTATAAATCATATACTTTTTAACCCAGCAATTTCATATTGGGGAATTGGTCCTAAAGATGTACTTGCACATTGAAATTGTATATGTGCAAATTTATTCTTTGCAACAACATTATTTGTGATAGTAAATGATTGGAAGCAACCCAAATACCCATTAATTGGGGGAACAATTAGTTTAACTATGGAATAACTTGACAGTGGAATACAATATACTTAAAGTGAAATGAGGAAGCTTTCTTTGTACTGATAGAGAAAGATCCTCAATATACATTAAGTGTAGAACAAAAATTCACCAAGATGCAGAAAACAAGAATCTCTGTGTTTGCTTGGACTATTTAGAAACGGGAATGGGAGAGAGACATTTCAATGTATACTTTTTTATGTTTTTTTTTTTTTTTTTCTTTCAATTTTTGGAGCATAAGGCATGTTATCTTTCTAAAAACAAAGCCAAACCAAAAACAATGCACAAATATTGCAAAACATGGCTGGAACTGAATTCTGCCAAAGGTGCTGGTTTTCAACCTCTGGGCTCTGAAATTACCCAGTAGCAGTGGAGGTGGAAAGGCACAGATTTGAAAAATACTTTTTAGGAGTGAAATCAGAATAGGCTGATTGTGGGATGAGAAAGAAGCCAGAAGTGGAGTTAGAGATGGCTCCCAGGTATGGGTAACTGGATAGAAGTAGGTACCATTTTGGAATAGGATGTCAACAAGGCAACTTCAGGTCACTGGGGCAATTGGCTCTAGAGAATCATGGCAACTCTTGAACTCAGTCTCTTTTGCAATGCTGTAGTTACTCAATACCTGGTACCCTACCTTGTCCTGTTTCTCCATCTATCCATAGTGGCAGTATTTCCTGGCTATAAAAGTAGAGGGGACATTCCTCCAAAGTTTTGTGTTTTGTTGAATTCTACCCATATATTGTCACAGGAGGAGCTTTGGTAGCATAGTGCCTAAGGCATTTGACTGCTAATCAGAAAGCTGGCGGCTGGCGGTTCAAACCCACCAGCCTCTCCTTGGAAGGAAGGTTGGGCAATCTACTTCCGTAGTGATACTGCCTCAGAAACCCAAGGAGGGGTCGCTATGAGTTGGATATTACTCTACAACAGTGGGTTTGGTTTTTTGGCTTAGTGTCACAGGACCCATTCAAGGATACAGACTTCTAGTTTGTGGCATTTCCTTCTCCTGCATACGCAGCTGGCACAGCCCCTTGGGGACTAACCCAAGATAGGTGTTGTGTCTGCAGGTGGCTCTGGGCTTTGTCTTACTGTGTGCTTCCCAGGGAGCGGTGTCTGGAGCACTGAGGACAGGGAGGAGGCCTAATCAATGGGCATGAGTGCAGGAATCTCAGCCCCTTTTCACATTCCCCACTTGGGCCAACGTGTCCTGGAGAAAGGGCAGGTCTTTGTGTTTCCTTTCCCATCCCCATTCTAGTTCTCTTTGCCTTACCATCTGCCATAGGAGAGAACTCTCTGGGTTTCTGAGCCTGGTACTTGGGCACCTCAGGAGACAATGGCCTGAGTTCTCCCAGAGTTAATGTTTACCCAGTGCACTGTGGAGCCTGCACCTTAGTTTTTGTGACAGTTGGGGAGAAGGAAAGGAATAGGAGCTTAGAGGATGGGACCTCTGTAGGCAAAATGAACATGCTTTGTGTAGCATTGATGTGAGAGATGCAGTGGTAAGGCATATGTTTTTTTGCAGGGCCTTACCCCCTTTTGTGAGAATAGCAGTACTAGCAAACTAGAAGTCTGTATCCTTGAATGGGTCCTGTGACACTGTATGGGTAGAGTTCAGCAAAACACAAAACTTTGGAGGAATGTCCCTTCTGCTTTTATAGCCAAGAAATACTGCCACTATGGGCAAATGGAGAAATAGAACAGGGGAGAGTACCAGGTATTGAGTAACTGGAAAATTGCAAAAGAGACTGAGTTCAAGAGTTGACATGATTCTCCAGGACCAGTTTGGAGCTCCTTGCAAGGTGCTCTGGTGGTACAGTGGTTAAGGCATGATGCTGCTAACCAAAAGGTTGGCAGTTCAAACCTACCAGCTGCTCTGTGGGAGAAAGATGAGCTAGTCTTCTTCCATAAAGATTTATAGCCTTGGAAACCCTCTGGGGCATTCTACTTGTCCTAAAGGGTCACTATGAGTTGGTATTGACTCGATGGCAATGCGTTTGGTTTGGTTTTGGTTTAGATCCTTGCCCTGTTGCGTTCTTCTGAAGAGTTGGGGGCTAGAATGAAAAATGGACTTACCTGCTAATGACAGCGCACTGTTTGGTGTTTGAGGCATTATGAGCTGGTATGTGAAATACAGCCACATTCTCGGATTTACTTGTAGCTGGAAAGGATTAGAAGACAATTAATAAATCATTTAGTGCCCTGAGTTTAAGTAACTTATTATTATGGGCTGCATATATTTATTATGCTTCACTGAGCAACACTGGCAAATTTCTTTTGAATGTCACACAATTTGTATGCAATTTGTTTCAATTTTTTTTAATGCTTATATAAATTATTAACCATGTGCATGATGAAAGCAAGGGCTTTTACACACACACACACATATCAGGAATATCTAGTATACATTAGGTGCCCAATACGTATGTTGTACAGGTATTAGAAAAAGCGTCTGGAAAGAGAAGGAAGCCAGTCAGAATGTCTTTGACGTTCTACCTTTTGGCTATTGTGAACAGTGTTAAGGTGGACGTTGGTGTATATAAGCCTTATGTTGTTTTTTGTTTTGTTTTGTTGTCACTGTTGTTTTTTGTTTTGTGGAGCAGTTCAAGTTTTTGGGTAATGAGATGTTTTCATTTGACTCCTGAGTTCTTATAGCCCTTTCCTCTCCCCTCTTAAAGATTCTCACATAAGTACGTAGAGACTGAGTTCAAAGACATTCTGTCTGCTTCCTTCACTTTCCAGATGCTTTTTCTAACACCTGCACAACGTTTGTATTGAGCACCTAATGTATACTACAGAAGGCTGGCGGTTCATACCCACCAGCCACTCCTCGAGGGAAGATGGGGCAATCTACTTCCGTACTGATACTGCCTTGGAAACCCAAGGAGGGGTCGCTATGAGTCGGGTCCGACTCGACGGCACATAACAACAACAACAACAATGTATACTAGATGCTCCTGATGTGTGTGTGTGTGTAAGCCCTTGCTTTCATCATGCATATACATTGTTGGGTGACCCAACATCCACAAGAGCCAACACACATTGAGTAAATGAATGAGCCAATGAGAAATGGTCACAAGCAGCTTAGGTACAATTACAAGACCACCTACAGACAGAACTTGGCAGTTTGTACCATCGAGAAAGAGATTCATTTGGTGTTTAAAGTACACTTAAACGTCCTAAAGTATCCCAAGAATGTTTCAAACATTACTAGTGGTCATCTTCCCTGTTTTCTTAAGTAAATTATCCTGAACATGATTGAACCTTATTTAATGACTCACTGGATTGGCCCTCAGTTCTCTCTTTGGTCAAGAGTCCAGGTCCTCCAGTCCTCTGGGTGCCTTCTAGGGAAGCCCAAGCCTCCTCCCTGTTTATTGCTTTGAAATGCCCAAGAGATCATATAATGGAGCCTGTCAGAAATGTGTTTAAAGTCAGACTAAGGGACCCCTAAGTAAAGTCGGGTATCTCTACGGAAGTAGATTGCCCAATCTTCCTTGTGAGGAGTGGTTGGTGGATTTGAATCACCAGGCTTCTGGTCAAATGCCTTAGGCACTGTGCCACCAGAGCTCCCAAAGTAAATGTCTGAGTTTCATTTAGGAATAAAGTTAATAAATTTAGGATTTTGTGACAAGTATTTTGACTCCTCAGAGATTAAAATAAAGAAAAAGGAGAGGGGAGGAGAGGGGAGGGGAGGGAAGGGGAGGAGAGGAGAGGAGAGGAAGAAAGAAAACTATACTGTGTTGGATATATGAAGCTGTTGAATAGCTAAGGCACATGCTGGTGAGGAAGGTTTTTTGTAATAGAGACTATTATTCATCTGCTGGGAGGCAATGAGCAGAGTGAAGTGGTGGGGTTGGAAAGGGAAGCTCTTTGGAGGTAAGGTATTTTATCTACTAGTTTGCAGTCAAGAGGGTCTTACCTAAAGTTCTCTGATTTGGTTATGTTAAGGCACAAGAAAGCAGTTTAACTATCCGGCCTCTTGTTTATTGGTGATTTTGCACATCAGTATTAAGAAAACATCTGCTGCAGTGGCCTTGTTCACCACATCTTCCCCTTTGCCCCTGGAGGGTGCTAGCTCTTCACTCTGTCACATCCAGAGCTTCTTGTGTTTTCTGATAGGCATCCTAAACTGACCTTACTGCAGCCTAAAGGAGAGCCCTGGAGCTAGTCTTGCCTCAGGGGATGTTCACATCCCCATCTGGCCTGGGGAAAGGCATTTCTGCCAGCCAGTGATACCCATAACTCTTTAGTAGGCAGGTACCAGGTAGAGATAGTCAGCTGCTCAGGAGAGAGATTGTTCTTGGTAGTTACTGCTAGCAAGGGACTCCATTTTATCTATCTGTCATCAAAGTAATCTCTCCTCTGCTGGGGGCACCTCAGAGGAGAGATGAGCAGGTGAGGCACGGCAGATGGCTGTGCAGCTGGGCTGAGTCAGGCCGAGGCGAAGCTGTGGCCAGCCCTGCTCTGGCACTGCTAGGGGGCAGGGGGATGTGCCTCAGGTTAACTCGGGAGGCTCTGCCCATCTCTTCCCTTTTATATGATGAAATGGGGGCTCCTTTAGGAAAGGCACAGTTTTCCTACTCTGTTTGTTCTCAGATTGGTGTTGTACCCTGGAGCCAAATTAGTGGCTAAGAACAATTGGAAACAAATGCTCTTTCAGCATCCTGCTGTGATTCAGGGATCCAGGTGGGGATACCAGCCGTGTTGTCGCCTTCTCCATGGAGCCTCCCCTCCACAGAGAATCAGCGTCCCAGACCCATTCAGCACAGCCAAATTCCCTCATAATCAGCCTATGCTGTGCACATCTGCCTAACTTCAGTTAAACAAGCTGGAGCCCTGTTAAGTGATTTATGAAACAATATTCAGGACCAGCCCCGGGAGGCGAGTTAGGGGATAATGAATGGCAAGTGCCATGGTACTGTGTTCAGAGGTCTGCTCACTAGGGGCTGTGGCTGGCCTGCTAGAAGTGTGGCTGGCTCTCCCTAGGGGTGCTGGGTGCTCCAAGGCTCCTTTGGGGTGGCCACCCTTCTCTGGGATGTGGACAGCTATTGACTTGGCTAGGATTTGATTGGAAAATTATTTCTACTAATACTAGGGAAAATGGTGAACCTGAAGGGTGATGGTTGATACGAAGCTCTGCAAAGCCTTGTGGGGGGACCTCCTCTGTGGTCCCTACATACCTGCTAGATTACACTGACCACCTAGTCACCTGGTTATATGTTTCTCCCATTAGACTATGGGTTCCTTGAGGGCAGGGATCCTGACATGTGGTTCATCATTGATCTCCAGGGTTAGTAAAGGGCCTGGCACTCAAAAATTATTTGTGAATGAATGAAGAGAGTTACTGGCCTGGCTTCCAATCCTGGACATATATGAATGAATCTCCATTTTTCTCTGAAGCTCTGTCCTCAAAAGTGAAGTGAAGAGGTTGGAAAAGATGATCTCTATCCAGGAGTCCCTGGGTGGTACCAATGGTTAATACGCTTGATTGCTAACCAAAGGATTAGAGGTTCAAGTGCACCCAGAAACACCTTGGAAGAAAGGCCTGATGATCTACTTCTGAAAAATCAGCAACTGAAATCTATGGAGCACAGTTCTACTCTGACACACATCATGTGGTTCAAATCAAGGCAATCCGTTTTTTTTTTTTTTTTTTTTTTTTAAGATTCCATGAAGATTCAATAGGGCACCTGTCTCTAACATGGAATCTCGCACTGAGCTAGCCCCCAAAACTCTGCTCCCCTGCTGCCTGTGGATGGCCCTTCCTGGATTTGCACTGCAGTGCACCTGCATTACCCTGTGCACCAGTGACCCTAGCTTGGGCATCATGTAGGTTTCCAGTCTTGGTCTTGCTCTCTGGTGGCCAAATGCTGTCTTCTGCCTGTACGGTTTTCCCTGACACATCCTTGTCTATCACTTTTCTGTCACATGGTTGAAAATTCCTCCAGAGTAAAGCCAGATACAAAATGAGGACTTACTGCTATTAGGAGATAAATTTATTCTGCCCTGTGCTGTACCCCCTGGGTAGACTTATTTACTTTTGTCTCTGGGCACAAAACTCTCCACAAGGGGAGTTAAGGGCCTCTTCATTTCCAATCAAATGAGTAAAGTCAGAGGGTCAACCTTTAGCAGATCTACAATCTTTTTCATGTTGCCTTTTTGCCTTTGTCCAAGGAAAGCCTGCTGAGGCTCATAGAAGGAACTGGCTTCTTTCCTCCTCCTTGAGGCCTGGTACAGAATTTCTCTGATTTCCTGTGAAACAATAACAACAATAATAATATTTACTTGCATGACTTGCTTTTCAAAGTATATTATTATTTCATTTTATGTTCGTAATATCTCTGTGTTGCAGGCAGAGTAGCAACAAACATCTGGATTTATTTGAGGCTGACAGATTTATTGATATCTAGTCCAAGGTTTCCTGGAAACTTGGAACTTTCTAGCTTAATGTGAACCTAATGAATAGCTCCTCCACTGATTCTTATTGTCTCTGGAGGCATTGATACCCTTGAAATCTTGGTAAAATGTGTAAGCCTCTCCATAGAAAATGTACACACCAATACCATCTTGGATAAAATTCCAAGAGGTATGTGACCCTGAAATCTTTATATTCCTCTTGTTCCAGTCCAGCTTCTCAGTTTAATAGATTAAGAAATTGAGGCCCGGAAGGTTAAGGCAACATGCACAAGATCATAAAGCTGTGAGGAGAAGGACTTGTCCCCTAGGTCTTGTCCACAACTTTCTCCAAGATCTAAGATGCTCACTGCCACATCAGATTAAGAACCCAAATCCTCTAGTCAATTTTCAGCCTCCTACTCCCTTCTCCTTGTTTCTGATCATCTTTTTATTGCTGGTGGGTATATTCCTTGATGATCTTTCATTTCAGACTACAGCATGGATCTCGTTCGCCCTCCTCCCATCAGGTTTTTCTTTTCCTTTTATTTCTTTACTTTAAATCATTTCTCATTTTTTAAACATCAGCTCTCTGCAGTCACCTTGGTTCAGATGCTTTCACTGGAAAGTCCCTTCTCCCAGTGGCAGGCTGCTGGGCATCCCCTTGCAAGGAGACTAGGGACCAGGAGCTTTAATCTCTCTTTTCCTCGAAGCCCTCTTCCACTGATATTTCAGAGCCTTGGTTTCCCTGCTCACTATTTCAACCTCCTTGGCTCCCAGACCCTTTCCTCAGCTGTAAACTTCTTCCTTCCCTGCTCTTTAAGATCCTAGGCTCTTTCTTTTCTCTTTTTTTCCTTGGTAGAAATTGGGAGAATGTAGACATATTTTTAAAGGTTCTTAATTATCCTCTGTTCTCCCTCAAGTCTATTTTTATTTTATTCTTTAACATTTTCTGAGCAACTACTGCACCATACGTGCTGGGTCTGTGGCACACACTGGCCTGTGGCACAAGCAAAAAAAAGGCACTTCCTCAGAGAGATTGGGTTTTTCTGACCCGTGTCTCCAAAATGCCCCTCCCTCCCCTTCTCAGTCACTTCTGTCCCCTCTTTATCATCAAAGCATTTATCACCACCTGACATATATTTCCTTTTAAATTTTTTATACTTTGTTTCCTCCATTAGGATGTGCGTTCTATGAGAGCAGGGACTTTTCTGTTTTGTTCATTGCACTGCATGTATATACAGTACCAGGAGTATATGGTTTCTTCATAAATTGAAGGGCTTGGGCTGGATGATCTCCGTGGTTTTAACTGCTGCCAAGTTGGCTTTGAACTTCTGGTGATCCCATACACAGTGGAACAAAACACTGTCCAGTCCTGTGCCATCCCCATGATTGGTTGCAGATCGGACCATGGTGATACACCAGGTTTCCATTGGCTGATTTTCAGAAGTACATCATCAGGCCTTTCTTCCTAGTCTGTGTTAATATGGAAGATGCACTAAAATCTGCTTAGCATCACAGCAACATGCAGGCCTCCACTGACAGATGCGTGATGGCTGTGCATGAGGTGCATTGTCTCGGAATTGAACCCGGGTCTCCTGGATGGGACATGAGATCTGAACCCTCACAGCTGATCTCTGGGCCCTCGCTTTCCAACTGGCCTTCCCCAGTTTGAGACACGGACAAAGCTGGCTTCCCGAGCTCCTTCAGGCCAGAGCCTATAACTGAAGTAGAGTACTGAGGTCTGTCTGCTTAGTGAGGGTGACTGCAGAGGACAGAAAAAGAGCTTTACTATCAGCCAGCTTCCCTCAACAGCATCAGGAATATGTCCTTACTGCCTCTACTCCTGGTTCAGTCAGGAAGTAGAGTCTAAGGAGACAATTCCAGAATGAGAGTTATTTTGACTAGAACTCCTTCACAGCAGAGAACCTTGGGCAGGTTGCCTCACCTCTTTGAGCCTTAATTTCTGAATCTGCTAAGTGGGAAGGTAAAATGACTTCAGTGTTCTAGAGCAGTGCTGCCAATGACAACATTCAGCCATGATGGGAATATACTCTATCTGAGCTGTCCAGGACCATAGCCACTAGCCATCTATCGCTGTTGAGCACTTGGAATGTGGCTAATGAGAGTGAAGACTGAATTTTAAATCTTCTTCAATTTTAATTAATCAGAACTTGAATTTAAATAGCCACATGTTCCAGTGGCGCCCTTATTGGACATGCAGCTATAGAGGATGAAAATGGGATATAGTTTAGCCTGATGTCTGGCACATAGTAAGCACTCAATAAATGTTTGCTATTATTAGGTACTATGTGCTTTGCTTCCTGGTCCGCCACACCTGATGGCTCTCAACGACACCCCACACTGGCTGTCCCAGAGTCACCTGGGGGAGGGGAAGGGCAGTAAGGAAGGTGTTGCTGTGGTGGTGCATGTCAGTAATGAGCCTTGCACTAAATGTTTCTGGTCTGCTACTTTCCCTGGAGGGTCATGTGAGCTGGAGTGGTATGTGGCCTGCTTTGCAAGTGATTAACATGGTGTAAGCAATCTGCATAGAGAGAAAAAATCCTCGGTTGGTATTCCATTATTCTATTAGAGTTTCAGAGCTGGGATTAAGTGGACATGATTTCTTCCTATGGGCCATTAATTTTGTTTTATTGCTGGTCTGATGGCCATTACCCTTTTTTGCCAATGCATTCCCCCATTAGGTTTGTACAATTAACAAAATATGTGCTGTTAGGGCTTTGATAGGAACAGTGGGATGGAAATAAAGAGGGGCGGGTGTAGCAGCCACAGAGCTGGGGGTAGGGAGAGGCTAGACCCAGCACCTGCCTGGTGGCCACTGCATTCCTGGATAACTGTGGGACACCCTTCTGAGCTTTTCTGGTTAGGAGTTGCCCAGTTGAGAAAGGAGGACACTTTCTGGGGGCCAGGGTGGGAGAGGTGCTGGCCTTTTCCTGGCTTTCCTTCAGCCTCTGGCCAAGTCTAGTGCAGATGAGAAAAAAATGCACCCCTCTTCCCCCACTGTCACCTTAAACAGAAACTCCTCAGCAGGCAGCATGGTCAGACTCAGGTGCTTGGCCTTGTGATGGGAGACTTCCGGACCACACTCTCCTTCTCTCTATGGGCCAACAGGAGGACATATGTGGATCAAAAGGAGTTGGCTGGTACTCAGCCCTATCCAACAATTCCATGTGTTAAAGCATCCAATTTTGGGGTAAAAGTTAGAAATTTGGGTTTTGTAATGTGAAATCTCCCAATTTTTAGGTGTTGGCAGAATTTATAAAAACATGATATAGGTAAGAGTCAGCCTAGGGACAGACAGTGTGCTATCTCTGCCAGGCAGTGAGGAATTCTTAGAGGGTTTTCAGGAATGGACATGATCAAACTTGTGTTTGATAGGGAAGTGAGTATGGTTGGTGGCCAAATATGGGGCAAGTCTTACCAACAGAAACCAGTCAGGGGCTGGCCTTTATAATAGTCAAGGAACTTTGGTTGCTCAGTGGTTAAGCTCTTGGGTGCTAACGAAAAGGTTGGCAGTTTGAACCCACCAGTGGCTCCATGGGAGAAAGATGTGGCAGCCTGCTTCCTTAAAGATTACGGCCTCAGAAACTCTATGGGGCAGGTCTACTCTGTCCCACAGGATCACTATGTCTCAGAAGCAACCCTATGGCAATGAATTGCAATAATAAGGAAAAAGAAAAAAAAAAGCCTGGGCCAGGGCAATGACAATGGGCATGGATAGAAGAGCACTGATAATCCCTGAAGAGAATTATCAAGCTTAGGTATTGGTGTATTCACACTGCAGACGATATGCCCAGGGTCAGGGAGGTTCACCCTGTGAGCAAGTGCATCATCCATAGGGTCTCTGCAGAGGGCCACTGTCAGTGAGTTCACACTATTTAGTGTATTTAAGTCTTCCTGTTCTCTGGCTCAGATGATAAACTGCTCTACAGAGACAATTAAAAAACCAAATATCAAACCCACTGCCACTGAGTTGGTTGCAATTCATGGTGACCCTATAAGATAGAACAGAACTGCCCTATGGGGGTTTCAAGGCTACAAATCTTTACAGAAACAGACTGCCACATCTTTCTCCCATGAAGCAGCTAATGGGTTCAAAGAGCTGTCCTTTCAGTTAGCAGCCAAGTGCTTTAACCACTGCACCACCAGGGCTCCTTACAGAGGTCATTAGCTGCTCAAATTCCATCTCCCATATAGGAAAATCATCAGGATTAGCCACCAGTGTGAACATTCCTTTTCCTTACAGGATTTCACATTTAGTACAGGCCCAAGATTAGAGGCTTGGGTCTGGGCTGGCTTGGGGAATGTCACCAAGGGACATTTTCCAGGTCCTCTGCAACTGGGCATCCAGTATTGCCTGCTGCCCAAGGGGCTGAGAATGGGTGTGGAATTAGCACCCATACTTACAAGGCTTAGAGAAAGGCTGTGCAATAACTTTCAGTGCTGGTGGGTGAGTCTCTTGGAGCCAAGTATTTGATGCCAGGTAGTTATGTCTTTATTAAATTATCAGTTACTGTGTAACTTAGAAGGAGTGCTGGTGGTGCAGTGCCCAAGGCATTTGACTGCTAACCAGAAGGCTGGTGGTTCAAACCTACCACTCTGTGGAAGGAAGACTGGGCAATCTACTTCTATAAAGATTTACCACCTTGGAAACCCAAATGGGATCGCTGAGTCGGAATTGACTTGATGGCAGTGAGTTTGGTTTTTGTGTAACTTAGAGCCTGGTGATCAGGGGTTGTAATGCTGTAACTGACAACCACGTTCAACAAATGTAAACAAGTGGCAGCTGTCTTCAGGTTGTGAGGGATGCACAGAAGGAGCAGAGAAGGGTCTCAGGGTGATGAGGTGGAGAGACACAGGACACGCTATCTGGAGGGGCAGGTGGTTCTTCAGGTGTTTCCTCCTGGAACAGTCTATCTCACTTAGATTTTTTTTCATTCAAGTTTTGTTTCTCTTCTGGAAGTTTTGCTCATATCCCTACGGAGGGTTTTTCAGAGAAAAGGAGCATCCAGGGGATTCATGGTACCCAAGAATGGAATATTACAGTTTGGTCGTCATCCCAGAGGTCTGGATAGAACAATATCACGGAAGCTTTTTCATGGGCAGTGGGTTAAATGCATTAAGTCCCCAGGATTCTCAATTTGCCTCTTTTTCCTTTTCAGTTGCTGCCAACTCCTACTCATAAAACTGAAAACCAACATGACAGCATTATTTTTGTTGCTATTGTTAGGTTCTGTCTAGTTAGTTCGAACTCATCGCGACCCTATGTACAACAGAATGAAACCTTGCCCAGTCCTGAGCCATCCTTACAATTGTTGCTGTGTTTGAGCCCATTGTTGCAGCCACTGTGTAAATCCATCTCATTGAGGGTCTTCCTTTTTTTTTAAAAAAAAAAAAAAAACCAAGCATGATATACTTCTCCAGGGACTGGTACCTCCTAATAACATGTCCAAAGTATGTGAGACAGAGTCTTACCAACCTCACTTCTAAGGAGCATTCTAGCTGTATGTCTTCTAAGACAGATTTGTTCATTCTTCTGGCAGTTCATATTTCAGTATTCTTCAGGAACATCATGATTCAAAGCCATCAATTCTTCTGTGGTCTTCCATCTTTCATATGCATATGAGGCAATTGAAAATACCATGGCTTGGGTCAGGCATACCTTAGTCCTCAAAGTAATATCTTTACTTTTTAACACTTTAAAGAACTCTTTTGCAGCAGATTTTCCCAAGGCAGTATGTTGTTTGATTTCTTGACTGCTACTTCCATGGGCATTGATTATGGATCAAGTAAAATGAAATCCTTGACAACTTCATTATTTTCTCTATTTATCATCATGTTGCCTATTGATCCAGTAGTAAGGATTTTTGTTTTCTTTATGTTGAGGTTTAATTCATACTGAAGACTGTAATCTTTGATCTTCATCAGTATTATCATATTCTAGTCATTGTGCAGAATATTGTCCATGCATCATCTCATTTAAAAGTACTACTCTTGAGAGTTCCGGCAATATGGCGGACTAGGCAGAAGGATTGCGCAGACCCTCTTCAACAAAGAAAAGGGAAACCAATTAACACAGACACAGAAGATAATCGTGGACCCCTGAGCCTTGAAGGGAAGGATACAGAATTGGACTAAACCCCAATTAGCAGAA
>NW_006921912.1:1326873-1340308 GCF_000298275.1 Orycteropus afer afer | reverse complement strand
AGGGCACATAACAGCAACAACAACATCATCTTCCAGATAGAAAACAGGCATGGAGTAGTTAAAATTTCTTGTCCAACATCATGCAATTAGTTAAAGACAGAGTCAGAGTATGAACCCATGTCTCGTTCTCCCCCTCCCCTCCCCAGTTTTAACTCTCTGTGTTAGACTCCATGGCTATGCCAAACCCCAAGCCCATCTCCCTCCATTTTCCCAACTTCCTAGGTATGCTTCCTGGATGCTCACACAGCAGTTCTTGAGGATGCAGAGACAAATTCCAGTATAGTATGCAACCTCCTGTGGGAAGCTTTACTCTGTCTTCTCACCTCTCTTCCAAATAGACATGAGCATTTAACAGCTTTCCTCATTTGACATTTTATATTTGTGAATATGAATGGTCAGTCTCATTTATGATTCCACTTTATTTTCATGGTGAATAAGTCAGGCTTGATTTCAAATTCTGGTTGTATTATTGCATGGCTGCTTGTGTGAAGGCCTTTGATATGATGATTTGCCTGCCAAGATCACAGAATCCTAGCTTTGGAAGGCTCTAAGATATCATGTACATGGATGCTTCCCCAGCACACATCTATGGAAGCCAGTCCAATAAGACTTATCCATTGGTGAAAAATAAGAACACTGTGAAGAGTGTATGTGTATGAGAGAGAGAGAGAGAGAGAGAAAGAGAGAGAGAGGTGCTCTGTTTATTCAATATAATGGATGGCCTTTTATTCTGATATTCTGTCCTCTCTACTTTTGGAGTATACCACCCATATGTCAGTTTGTTGTACTGTGGTGGCTTGCATGCTGCTATGATTCTGGAAGCCATGCCACTGGTATTTCAAAAACAGTTTTCAGCAGAGCTTTCAGACTGAGAAGAAAGGCCTGGCAATATATTCCTGAAAATTAGTCAAAGAAAAAGTTATTAATCACACAGAACATTCTCTGCCTTCCTTCTTTGGACATGCCTTAGGAAGGATCAATTGCTGGAGGAGAACAACATATTTGATGAAGCAGAGAACCAGCAAGGTCAAGGGAGACCGTGAGTGAGAAGGAGTGGCACAATAGCTAGAATGATAGACTTGAACATGCTGGTGATTATGAGGATGACACAGGACTGGGCACGGTTTTATTCTACTCATCACTATCAATATTTTTAAAATATGATGCCAGAATTACCTATAAAACTGATATGAGAAGTCCGAAGTAGAGGGAATCTTTCACCCCTTAATTGGACACCATATGTTTTGGTTCTTTAGTACTGCGCTAACAGAAAATTCCACAAATGGATGGCTTTAACAACAGGTATTTATTCCCTTACAGTTTTGGAGGCTAGAAGTCTGAGTTCAAAGTGCCAAGCTCTAGGGGCTGGGTGAAAGCCCCTCGACCTTCGGCTTCAGTTCTAGCCCTTGCTCCTGACCCACTGGAGCTAGAGGTGTCTCTTCACTGCTGGCTGCTGAGGCTAACAAGCCCAAGGTCGACAAATAAAATGGCACAGTCCCAATATTACCAAACAAAATGGCAGGCTACAATTCAAGTACATAGAGTCCAAGATTGGTGGGAAACACGGCAGGCTACATTCAGGGTCCAAGCATACCAAAAGCTGCAGAGACCCTTCTCAAAACTTCTCCTTATATACTGGAAGTAGACCACATCCCTAAGGCAGCTACTTAGCTGCTCCAATAGATTCCACCATGGAGCTGATTACCAATCTCACCATGGGGAATAACTACATCCAGCTGCCCAGCCACTCAACCAGGCCCAGCCAAGGTGACCCATAACCTTAACTACCACACTGTATGACTATTAATGCAACTTAGGATCACATTTATTGGTTTCTGGAAGCAACAATATAACCTGGGTTCATACTAAGCTTACATGTAACTGAAATAACCCAAGTCTTATTATTTTTTCTTTAGCTGCTAGTAAATTGGGTCATCCCATCCTGTATTTTTGCAATTTTTTTTAATGTAAGAACAGAACTTGGTGTATATCTTCTTGTCAATTTGTTTCCTATAATCTGTAAAAAATAAATAAATAGAAGCTATAATAATTTGATGGTTTGATGGTTTGGAATGATGATGTTGTGGGCAATTTTTCACAATTATTTCATTTATAACTGCCATGATGTTATTGTGCAAGAAATAACTGGTAAAGGGGGAGAAAAAAAAACCTGACTTTTTAGTTTGGGCCAATCCTTTCAGGTTGTTAAAAGCTTCATTACAATCTTGAATCAGTCTTTCAGCATAGCAGGTATCTTTCTCAGCTTTGTATCACATACAAATGGAATAAGCAAGCCTGCCGATATCTTAGCTGGATAGCTCCCAGAAGGCATAGATAGGGCATATAACTCCCTGTAATTTAATCTAGAGATTTCTTGTCCTGAGTTCATGTAGCACTCAGTAAAAGTGTTTAGAATAATACAGGTTGGAGCCCACTGTTGGCCTGGGCCTGTTTCTGAGGGGCTGGTTGTGAATCCTGGTGGGAATGACCAGTGTCCACTGTTTAACATTTCACCAGACATTTACTGACAAACCTCTCCTCTGCTAAGTCTCGGGATATAAAGACACATAGACATGGTCCTTACCTTCAAAGCTTACAGGCTAGCAGTCTTATCTCTGAAGTACTTGCATGAACTACAAGCTTCTTTCACACAGATGTTAGTGGATGGCCCCAGATGAAGTGCCTTAGCATGGTGGACACTATTATGAACAAGAAAGACATTTTCTTTTTGTGAGCACATTTCATCACACTACATGCCTGTATCTTCTAAGTGGAATTCTACCTCTTCTAAGAAGTCATTGTGTCTTAATTAAAGAGAAAATACTAAAGAGAGAGGGAAGCTCTTCCACTATGTCTTTCATATGGTTGAAAAGCCTTCACTGGTCCCCTGAACTCACAGTCTAAACTCTCTTGCCTGATGCTGAAAGCCCTGGATGCCCAGGTCGCACTCTTTTACTCAAGTCCTGGATGCCCAGGTCCTAGTCTCTTACTCAGCATTAGCCTCCCTTCAGTCTCTTTCAGGAGTCCCTGGGTGATAAAAACATTTAAAATGCTAGGCTGCTAACCTTTCAGGTTAGAGGTTTAAGTCCAACCAGAGGCTCCTTAGAAGAAAGGCTGGTGATCTACTTCTAAAATATCAGCCTTTGAAAACCCCGTGGAATATAGTTTTCTTTGACACACATGACAACTGCTTTAGTCTCTTTCAGGCAGCCTCTATATTGTCCAAGGGCATGCCCTGTTTTTCCCTTGTTCAGATACCTGCACTTTCTTGGAATGTCTTCTGTCTCCCTTCCATTGGCCAAATTCTGCTTGTCCAGTCCTGCAGGCCCTATTCAAGTTCTACCTCTGCCTGAAAAAAAAAAAAAAAAAAAATCACACTGACTTTGCTTCTCTGCAGAGACAGAATATATAGTCTCTACCACACTATTTAACACTCCTTGATATATAGTCTTGTCTTCTCTGATGTTGTTTCATGTGAGTAATCTTATTTCACCAATGACAAGGCACCTTGTAACAGGGCCCATTCCACCAACAGTGTTGATCATAGAATGGAACCTAATAAATATGTGCTTGATTTGTTTTTTATTGCTTTGTCTCAGAAAGAAAATTAAAAGTCATCAGATTTTTTACCTACTGTACAGCCACAGTAGTCAAAACAGCCTGGTACTGGTACAATGACAGACACATAAACCAGGGGAACAGAATTAAGAACCCAGAAATAGATCCATTGACCTATGGTCAGCTGCAGTCCATTAAATGGGGAAGAGATGGTGTCTTTAACAAATGGTGCTGGCAAAACTGGGTATCCATTTGCAGAAAAATAAAACAAGATCCGTACCTCGCGCCATATACAAAAACTAACTCTAGATGGATCAAAGACTTAAGTGTGAAACCTAAAACTATAAAGTTCCTCAAGGAAAAAAACAGGGGCAGATTTAGGGGTCCTAATTTATGGCATAAATAGACTGTCAAGCCTAACCCAAAATACATAAACAGCTGAAGATAAACTAGATGAATGGGACCTTTTAAAAACTAAATTTTTATGTGCTTCAAAAGACTTCTCCAAAAGTGTAAAAAGAGAACCTACAGATTGGGAAAAAATATTCAGCAACAACATATCTGACAAGGAGGGACTTACCTCTCAAATTTATAGAAACCTCCAACACCTCAACAACAAAAAGATTGATTGACAATCCAATTTAAAAAAAGGGGCAGAAGACATGAATAGACACTTCACCAAAGAGGATATTCAGGCAGCCAGCAAATACATGAAGAAATATCTATGATGATTAGCCATCAGAGAGATGCAAATCAAAACAACAATGAAATACCATCTCACCCCAGCACTAATGGGAAAGTTCAACAAGACAGAAAATAACAAATGCTGGTGAGGCTGTAGAGAGATTGGGACTTTTGTACACTGCTGGTGGGACTGCCAAATGATACAATCACTGTGGAAAGCAGTATGGCGATTCCTTCAAAAGCTGGAATTAGAAATAACATTTGACCCAGCCATTCCAATTACTAGGTATATATCCTAAAGAAGTGAGAGCCAGGACAAGAACACATATATGCACACCCATGTTCATTGCAGCACTATTTACAATAGTAAAAAGATGGAAGCAACCTAGACACCCATCAACAGAAGAATGGATAACCAAACTATAGTACATACACACAATGGAATACTATGCAACACTAAAGAATGACGTAGAATCTGCAAAACACCACATAACATGGGTGAACTTGGAGGACATTATGCTGAGTGAATTAAGTCAATCACAGAAGGACAAATACTAGTTCATTATTATAAAAAGTCAAGAAAAGGTTCATATATGGAAGGAAACTTTCTTTGTTGGTTACCAGGAGTGGGAAGGGAGGGGAGGGAATACTGAAAAAATAAATGCATTGACCCATGTCACTTTAGTTTTGTGTATTTCACTGTACATAAATTGTATTTCAATAAAATATATTTTTTTCAAGTAATCAGATTTTTTATCTTTCTAATCTTGACCCATCATTTTTCTCCCTGCATGTTTTCCTCCCAGCCCAACTGGACTCTACTTTTTCTTGAAAGTTCCTTCCTACAGCAAGACCTTCCATGATCCTGCCATTGATAATAGGATCCATTTTGTTTGTTTGTTTTCAGTGTCCCCTAGAGAGACCGTAGTAAGCTTTCTCAAGGGCTCCTCTACTCTGTCCTTCTATTTGGTCTCTTGCATCAGGTGGGTGGCACCAGTAAATGATTATTGGCTTGGTCAGTGCAAGTCATTCAACAACCACGAGTTTTTGTTCCTCTGGGATCCCTTTAGGGAAGGGGATGAAATTCTTAAGAAATCAAGGTACCAAGCAGGTAAAGGAGAATATGACTGTGTCTCTTTATTCTGGTTAGATCTCTAAGCAGTAATCATTTTGCACCAGGAGTCCCTTTCTCAGGAAACTTTCCCAGTCAGCACTGTGGACACAGGGCTGCCAACCCTGGCCTTACTCCTGAACCAGGCCCACCCCTGGGTTTACCCCATCCCCTACCCTGGCTCTCACTCTCAGCAGAATCATACAGAGTCTATAAGATACTTTCTTTTATCAGCAGGTGAAATCTGGAGCAGGATTCTGAGGCTCTCTGTCCTTTATGCTGCTCACCAGAAAAGGGACTGTGAACTGTAAGTAACTTTGATTGGCGTTTTCTACACTGACTCAATAAGGTTATGGGTTAAGAGACCAGCCCTGAACCTGATCTTTAACAGCCATGCATTGTGAAAGGAAACACTTAACAATAAGCTATTCAGAATGTAAAATACAGGGGAACTCTAATTAGATTATGTCTGAATGTGACAAAGAAACCCTGTAATATGACATCCTATTTAATTAGACTTTATTGATTGTGCATTAAGGTGGACTTGATGTGTTACGTATGTCATGAGTACTGGAGAGGGAAGTTCTTGAGTTTGCAAGGCCCACACAGACCCCAGCCATTATTATCTGTGGGCTAAGCTTGGGAGGCAGTAAAAGGAAGTGGCAATGTCAGTTCCAAAAATGGCCCAAGTTTGTAGCTTACACTTCCTTTTACATCTGGTTATGTCTGGGGAGATGTGAAGGAGGGAAAAAGAAATATTGCACCTTATACCTGCTAACCAAAAGGTTGGCAGTTCAAGTCCACCCAGAGGTGCCTGAGAAGAAAGGCCTGGTGATCTACTTCTGAAAAATCAGTCATTAAAAACCATATGGAGCACAATTCTACTCTGACACATACAGGGGTTGCTGAGGCAGAATTAACTCAAAGGTAACTGGTATACCTGTAATAGCTCCACCTTATACCTGTACTTTTTTTGCTCATTTTGGTTCTTCCATCTGGTAAAATCTGCTCATCTCTAGGGACCTGGCCTAAATCCAACCTCCTTGGTGGAACCTTCTCTGATAACGTCAGCTAGAAGTGATCTCCCTCCTCTGAAATCCTGCAACATTCTCATGCTGTCTCACTTTGGCCCTTACATCACTATTCACTCTCCAGAGAGGCTGTAAACTCCTGGAGGGTCAAGTCTGGGATTCTCACTTCTTGATTTCCCCACTGCCTCTATTAGGAGCTCTGGTGGCATAGTGCCTAAGGCATTTGACTACTAACCAGAAGGCTGGCAGTTCAAACCCACCAGCCACTCCTCAGAAGGAAGGTTGGGGCAGCTACTTCCGTAGTGATTCCACCTTGGAAACCCAAGGAGGGGTCACTATGAGTTGTATTCGACTTGATGGCAGTGGGTTTGGTTTTTTTTGGTTTCTTCAATATTGCCACTGTTCAGTAAATGTTAGTTGAATGGCTGTGCTGCCCTGGGCTGGCACAACTTTTCTATCCTGCTTCTGGGGGTAGCAGAGGCTGTGCTGCTGCTGCAACTTTGATAGTACATTGGCTTCCAACCAGTCCATGGAATTATAAATGATTAACCGTTATCAGTGCACATCTTCACCTCTGTGTAAAAATAGATTGACTGTAATGAGTATTTGAATAAATCATAAGAATGGCCGCCCTGCGATCGTCTAACATCCTGCCGATGGCTGCTTGGTGAGTGAGCAGGGCGCCGGCCCTCCCTCCTAATGGCCTGGAGTCAGTGCTGGTCGCCTCTGTGATTGACGGGCCCCTGCTCCCAGGGTACCTCCTCTCTAGCCCAGGCTCTGGAGTGGTCAGATCCCCAGGCTGAGGGGGGAGGGGAAGGGTACCTCCCTCCATTCTGTTCCAGGAAAGCCTGACTGAGGTGTGTGGGAGGGAACCATAGTAGAAGATAATGACCTTTGTGAGAATCAATGTCTCCTTACACTGGAGGTTAGAGGGACCTCATAAGTCAAGTCAAGTATGAGAGGAACAAGCTGAGCATGAACCTTAATGAGAAAGGAGAATATAGGGGAGATGGGTCTGCAGATTCCTTCCTCATCCCTAAGGTCAGCCAGGCACCTCATAGGAATACCCATACCCAGAGAAAGCTCCCTCTCAGGGAAAAGAGTCTTGGACCTGTGATGAATAACTGGTTTCTGGCCTCTGAAACAGGAAGACTCTGTCTTTCAGGGAGTGGGTTGCCAAGATCCCTTCAGGCATGAGGATCCTGCCTTTTGGAGGAAGAAGAGTTGGAGAAGGAGAGGCAGGTCTAGAGGAGCTGGGATCAGCTGAGGAGGGAATAACTTGAAAGTCTGAAGTCTTAAAGAGAAGAATTGTGAGGGAAACAGGAAAGATTCCAATTTAATTCCAGTGGTGCTGTATATACTATGGGTGTGTAACAGACCACCCCAAAACTTAGTCACTTCAAACAACAATGTTTGTTATGCTCATAGATTCTGTGAGTCAGGAACTCAGATTCACAGGACACAGTGAGGACAGTTTGTCTCTGTCCCACGCTATCTGGGATCTCAGCTGGGGCAACTCAAAAGCTGGGTGCTGGAATCATCACCTATAATTTTGTGGTTGATGCTTGCAGTTGGCTGAAACCTTATTGGGACTATTGGCCAGATCTAATTGTAGCCTGGGTTTCCTTATAATATGATGGTTGGGTTCTAAGGACAAACTTCCCAAGAGAGCAAGAGCAAGGTGGAGGTGCTATTGCCTTTTATGACCTTCTGTCAGAAGTCAAGCAGTGTCCCTTCTATTACATTTTCTTAAATGAGGCAGATACACAGGTCTACCTTTTGGAAGAGAGAACATAGACCCTACCCCTACTACCATCTCTCGTTGGAGGAGCGTCAGCATCATACTGAAAGGAGAACATGAGGTGGGATATACATTGTAACCATCATTGGGGAGTGCAATCTACCACAACTAGTGTTGCTAAGTATCTGATAGTGGCCTGGTGCAGTGTAACCTCATCTATTTCCAAGAGAGAATGAAATGGACCTTTCCCAGGGTATGATCTGCTCCCCTGAGGAAGACAGGCCAAAGAAACCCCTGTTTTACAAAAATCAAGCTGCCCCTTAATTCATAGAATGTCTGAGTTCAAAGGGCCTCTCAGAGGCCAGGTTTGCTTTCCTCCCAGGCAGGACTCCCCTAGGATATGCCTGTGTTCCTGAGTTGTTGCTAGAAGGTTCTGCACTCAGTAGACACCCCTCCCTGATAGTCCATCTCAGCAGCAGTGGATTTTATTTGAAACCCACAGCTTGATGTGCTAGGTCAGGAGGGGATTAGACCTGTGACCAAGGACTATACAAGCCTTGAGCACCTCATTTGTTCAGGGTTCCCCACATCCCCATCTCCATGGCCTTCCAATCTGGGGAAGTTGTCCACCAAGGGTCAGGACTTAAGAGCCTACAAGGGGTTTGTGTGTGTATGTATGCTGAGGCCTAGGGAAATCTGGGTAGCCCTTCCTCCCTGGCCTCTCACTTCCACTACTCCTTCCTTCCCCTCTTCCACATAAGGAACCAACCTCCCTTTGCTCTTCCATTTTCCAGACTCAGATGCAACTACATTTTGGAAAGGAATTTGGATGTCCTGGATGCCTTTTTGTGACTTAAAGAAAAAGAAACAAAACCTAAACTACCAAACAGTGAAAGCAGAGCCATCGTACCTTCCCAAAGGGCTGAGATCTGAGAATGACTAATGCAGAAAGGGAAGGAGCAGGGAATTGCTGATTAAGTGGGCTTGGTTTTGTTGAAGCTTGGGTTTGGAGAAGTCTTGGGTTCTTCCACAAGTCAGCTTAAAAATCAATGTTTATGCTATTAGTAGACAACACTTGTTGAGCACTTACTGCATGTTACACACTATGCTAAGCACTGGCATGCATTTTTTCATTGAACTCTTACACTACTTTATGAGATACTTTATTATCTCTGTATTGCAGAAGAGGAGCAGAGGTTCAGAGAGCATGAAAGATACCCTAGTAAGTAACAGTTCTGGTGGCACAGTGATGAAGTGCTCAGCTGCTAATAGAGAGATCGTTGGTTCAAACCCACCAGCCATCCCACAGGAAAAAAATGTGGCAGTCTGCTTCCATAAAGATTGTGTTGTTGTTATGTGCCGTCGAGTCAGACCCAACTCATAGCGACCCCTCCTTGGGTTTCTGAGGCAGTATCACTATGGAAGTAGATTGCCCAACCTTCCTTCCGAGGAGTGGCTGGTGGATTTGAACCACCAGCCTTCTGGTTAGCAGTCAAGTGCCTTAGTCACTGGGCTACCAGAGATTACAGCCTTGGAAACCCTGTGGGGCAATTCTACTCTGTCACATAGGGTCACTATAAGTCAGAATCAACTCTACGAGAACAAGTTTTAACTAATAGAGTGAGTTAGTAATAGATTAGACATCAAACTTGTTGTTGTTGTTGTTAGGGGCTGTGAACTCGATTCTGATTCACAGTGATCCCAGATCCCATGTACAACAGAACGAAGCATTGCCCTGTCCTGCACCATCCTCACAATGTTGGCTATGTCTGAGCCCATCATTGCAGCCACTGTGTCAGTCCATCTTCTTGTGGGTCTTCCTCTTTTTCTCTGACCCTCCACTTTATCAAGCATGATATCCTTCTCCAGGGAATAATGGTCCCTTCTGAAAACATGACCAAAGTAGGTGAGAAAATCTGACCATTCTCACTTCTAAGGAGCACACCAGCTGTACTTCTTCCAGGATAGATTAGTTAGTTCTTCTGGCAGTATATGATATTTTCAGTATTTTTTGCCCATTCAAAGGCATCAACTCTTCTTGGGTCTTCCTTATTCTGTTTCCAGCTTTCATATGCATATAAAGCAATTGAAAATGCTATGGGTTGAGTCAGGTGCACCTTAGTCTTCAAAGTGACGTCTTTTCTCTTCAACATTTTAAAGAGGTCTTTGGAGCAGATTTGCCCAGTACAATATGATGTCTGATTTCTTGACTGCTACTTCCATGGAAGTTGATTGTGGACCCAAGTAAAATAAAATCTTTGACAACTTCAATCTTTTTTCTGTCTATCATGATATTGCTTATTGGTCCAGTTGTGAGGATTTTTGTTTTCTTTATGTTGAGATGTAATCCATACTGAAGACTGTAGTCTTCAATCTTCATCAGTAAGTGCTTCAAGTCATCTTCACTTTCAGCAAGTAAGGTTGTGTTTTCTGCATATCACAGGTTGTTAATGGTCTTCCTCCAATCCTGATACTGTGTTTTCTTCATATAGTTCAGTTTCTTATATGTCTCAGTATTTGCTCAGCATACTGATTGAATAAGAGTGCTGAAAGAATACGACCCTGACACACACCCTTCCTGATTTTAAACCATATAGTATCCCCTAGTTCTATTTGAACGACAGCCTCTTGGTCTATGTACACGTTCCTAATGAACACAATTAAGTGTTCTGGAATTCCCATTCTTCACAAGGTTATCCATAATTTGTTGTGATCCACATAGTTGAATGCCTTTGCATAGTCAATAACACACAGGTAAAAATATCTTTCTGATGTCCTTTGCTTTCAGCTAAGATCCATCTGACATCAGCAATGATATCCCTTGTTCTACATCCTCTTCTGAATCCAGCTGTATTTCTGGGAGTTCCCTGTCAAAATACTGCTGCAACTGTTTTTGAATTATCTTCAGCAAAATTTTACTTGCACCTGTGCCAGAGGGGCAGGAAAGCCACATTTTCTGACCTCCTCTAACCCCACAAGAGGAAGACAGAATCACCACCCAAGGCCTATTCCTGTGAGGCCAGACATGCTGCCTCCCTCCAGCCCTTTCAAAAACCCTGACACCAACCGTTCCTCCCTCAGCACCCACTACTTCTCTGCTGGGTTCGATATTTCACTGCAGTGGCCACACAGAACTCACAGATTATGGGGTTTATTAGGGAAGCAACAGGCTACAATTCAAGTTCAGGAACACGTTCAGTTTCTCTCAGCCCCCTGTCCCTCAGCCAACAGTCTCTTTCAGCAGTGCATGTCTCTTGGTATCTCTCTCAATGTGTGTCTCTCAAGGTCTCTCTCACCGTGCATGTCTCTCAGCAATGTGTGTCTCTTGCATCTCTCAGCCAGCAGTGAGAGATTCCTTCTGCCTCTAGAAGGGCTCCTTTTGAGCTTGGCAGAGTGGCCAAACTAACCAATCCCAACATCAGAATTCTGTACACCTGAGAGAAAGAGAGCTTCCCAGAAGATTGCTTCACGCCACTCTCAGTACCCCAGGTGGATAACTTTAACAATCAGGAGCTACTCAGTTGCTCTTGGCAAATTCCACCATGGAGTTTACAAAGACTTAATGGCTAGAAAAGTCACACTATGTAATTTACTACACTGCAATGTGATAGTAATTATATTGTTCAATAATTCCCACATTCTGTTGGATCACCTTTCTTTGAAATGGGCACAGATATGAATCTCTTCCAGTTGGTTGGCCAGGTAGCTATCTGCCGAATTTCTTGGCATAGACAAGTAAGTGCCTCCAGAGCTGCATCCATTTGTTGAAACATCTCATTGGGTATTTTGTCAATTCCTTCAGTGCATCTTGGCCTTCTTCCTTCAACACCATTGGTTCTTAATTGTATGCTACCTCCTGAAATGGTTGAACATCGACCAATTCTTTTTGGTACAGTGACTGTGTATTCCTTCCATCTTTTGATACTTCCTGCATTGTTCAATATTTTGCCCACAGAATCCTTCAATACTGCAATTCAATACTTGAATTTTTTCTTCAGTTCCTTCAGCTTGAGAAATGCTGAGTGTGTTCTTACCTTTCGGTTTTCTAACTCCAGGTCTTTGCACATTTCATTATAATACTTAACTTTGTCTTCTTGAGCTGCCCTTTGAAAACTTCTGTTCAGCTCTTTTATATCAACGTTTCTTCCTTTTGCTTTTAGCTACTCTCCATTCGAGAGCAAGTTTCAGAGTCTCTTCTGACATCCATTTTGGTCTTTTCTTGTCTTTTTAATGACCTTTTGCTTTCTTCATGTATGATATTCTTGACATCATCCTACAACTCATCTGGTCTTCGGTCACTGATGTTCAATGCATGAACTCTATTTTTCAGATGATCTCTAAATTCAGGTGGGATATACTCAAGGTCAGATTTGAGCTCTCATGGACTTGTTTTAATTTTCTTCAGCTTCAAATTGAAGTTGCATATGAGCAGTTGATGGTCTGTTGTACAGCATCTCCTGCCTTTGTTTTTTATGATGATATTGAACTTCTCCATTGCCTCTTTCCACAGATGTAGTCAATTTGATTTCTGTGTATTCTGTCTGGCAAGGTCCACATGTATAATCTCTGTTTATGTTATTGAGAAAAGCTATTTGCAATGAACAGTTCATATGTCTCAAAAAATTCTATCATGCCAATAGTGACATTTCTATCACTAAGACCATATTTTCTAAATACCAATGATGCTTCTCTGTTTCCAACTTTTGCATTCCAATCACCAGTAATTATCAATATATCTTGATTACATGTTCAGCCAATTCCAGACTGCAGTCTGAAATTCAAATTTTGGACTCTCTGATTCTAGAAACTTAACAACTTCATTGTGTTGCTCCATGAGCCTCAGTTTATTCTCCTGTAAAATGGGGACATCTGATGACATAATTTCCAACATCATCTTCACTATGGTAGTTAAGGTTATGTGTCAACTTGGCTAGGCCTTGTTTTGAATGGCTAGGCAGCTGATTGTAGTTACTCCCCATGATAAGACTGGCAATCAGCTCCATGGTAGAATCTACTGGAATAGCTGAGTAGCTGCCTTAGGGATGTAGACTGCTTCCAGTACATAAGGAGAAGCATTGAGAAATGTCTGCAGTTTTTGGCAGACTTGAATCCTGCATATAGCCCAGTCACTGTTCAGCAGCCTGCCAGTTGTCTGCTGACCTTGGGACTATTAATGGTCTTGAATCAATGGCCTGCTGTGTGGTTTGGTAATATTGAAACTGTGCCTGTTCAAGGGGATCTATGTAGGAGATCCTTGATGGAGAGGGAGAACAATGTGGAACAAAACTCAAAATCATTTGGAGGAAAAAA
>NW_006921912.1:1313137-1326253 GCF_000298275.1 Orycteropus afer afer | reverse complement strand
ACTTCTAGCCTCCAACATTGTAAGAGAATAAACTCCTGTTTGTTAAAGTCATCCACCTGTAGTTTTTTTCTGTTAGAGCGGCACAAGAGATAATCAAAACATTCACATCTAAGATTCTAAATGTCCAGAAAGCTTTCTGAGAACTTGCTCAGATATATCTGAAGCAGAGGCCCATGTTATAGAGACAGGTCTATATAAAAGTATAGAATGATTTCCTGTTTTCTGTTTTCCTCTTTCATGAAACTTATCTCAGGAAACACATGAGTAGTTCGGGCAAGTGATGGAAGCAGCTTAAAACATAAGGGTTATTTGTATTCTTAAGGCTCTACTTGGGAAAGAATTTGAAATCCAAAGCTCTGGTTTGAATTCTAGCCTAGACTTTGCACCTTTGTAATCCTGGTCAAGTCAACTAACCCCTTTGGCCTTTGGATTCCTCATCTCTAGAATGGAAATGGGATCAGATATCCTTCCCCAATGATTCTGGGGACTAAAGGAAATCCAGCACATGAAAGCATCTAGAGCCATTCCTGGCATATAATCAGTACTCAATAATGGTCCAGACATTCATTCACGCAGAACATATATAAAAAGTGGGGTTGGAAAGAAAGATTATTCCTTCCTATCTTAGTTATCTAATGCTGCTAAAACAGAAATGACAGAAGTGGATGGTTTTAAAAACAGAAATTCATTTTCTCACAGTTAGGAGGCTAGAAGTCTGAATTCAGAGCACTGGCTCTAGAGGAAGTCTTTCTCTCTCTGTCGGCTTTGGAGGAAGATCCTTGTCTCTTCAGCTTCTACTTCTTGGTTCCTTGGAGATCTCCATGTATCTTGGCATTTATCTTACCCCCTGTCTCCTCTGTTCTATTGTTTAATCTCTTAAATTTCTCAAAAGAGATTGACTCAAGACACATCCTACACTAATCCTGCCTCATTAACATAATGAAGACAGCCCACTCCCAAAAAGATTATAACCACAGGATACCCAAACCAAAAAAAAAAAAACCTCACTGACATTGAGTTGATTCTGACTCATTGCTACCCCATTGAGTTTCCAAGGCTATAAATTTTTACAGAAGCAAACTGCTTCATCTTTCTGCCACAGAGCGCTGGTGGGTTCGAACCACCAACTTTTTGGTTAGCAGCCAAATGCCTTAACCACTACACCACCAGAGCTCCTATAATCACAAGCATGTGGTTGTTGTTCTTGTGTGCCTTCGAGTGGGACCCGACTCATAGCAACCCCTCCTTGGGTTTCCGAGGCAGTATCACTACAGAAGTAGATTGCTCCATCTTCCTTCCGAGGAGTGGCTGGTGGGTTTGAACCGCCAGACTTCTGGTTAACAGTCAAGTGCCTTAGGCAGTACGCTACCAGAGCTCCCAATCACAGGCATAGAGGTTAGGATTTACAACACACATTTTTTGGGGAACATAATTCAATCCATAACACTTACCACTATTCCTGAGAGATATAGTTAAGAATCTTTCCTTTAACTTAACCCACCATAAAAATTCACTCATAAACTATTGATATTGTAATAATACACATTAGCATCTTGCCCTTTGACAAATTAATATTGAATGAGCAATAAAGAGGTGAAAGAGTAACCCAGGTATACTTCTGCGCAGAAACTGGAATCATCTGCAGTTGTCAGAAGGAATGCCTCTCTCCCTCTACTTTGTGACTCACCTTTCTCCCAAAGACCCGCAGAAATGGCTCTTCTTCCTCTTCTTTGAAGGAGCTCAGATTCTAGCCCAGCCCAATGTGACCAGGATTGGTCCTAATATTTTCTTTTACTGGGGAAAAGGTCATGAAAGAGCAGCTAACCCCAAAATCCCACTGCCATTGAGTCCATTCTAGCTCAAAGTGACCCTATAGGACAGAGTAGAACTGCCTCAGAGGGTCTCCAAGGCTGTAAATCTTTATGGAAGCACACTGCCTCATCTTTCGTGCAGGGTGGCTGGTGGTTTCCATCACGGGGCTTTAGGTTGCAGCCAAATGCTTTAATCACGAGAGCTCCTTAAGAGCTGCTAAAAGGATGGATATTTCACCCACCTATGAAACACTGACACACACACCCCCCCCCCCAGCTTTACAAAAGCTGCAGATACTGGGGCAGATCACCCAATAAGTGAGGTAAACACTGGCTTACTTATGCTTGCTTACTAGTCTATGGTGAGCAATTTCACATGGGTTTCACCACATCTTTGATTTCACCATGTATTTACTCCATAAAAGGAGCTCTGGTGGTGTAGTGGTTAAGGAAGTTGGCTGCTAACCAAAAGGTCAGTGGTTTGAACCCACCAGCTGCTTGTGGAAGAACGACGAGGCAGCCTGCTTCTGTAAAGATTTACAGCCTTGGAAACCCGATGAGGGCCCTACAAGTTGGAATCGACTCGAAGGCAGTGAGTTTGGTTTGGTTTGGTTTGGTTTACTCTATAAAGTAAATGTCTACAATCAGACAATGTGCCTGGAAGAAATCAAGCAACAAGCCTAAGAATTCCAGTTCCACCCTTCCCTCTCCTTTCTCCACCAAGTCAAGGTGGGAGCCTATGTGTGTGTTAAAGTTCGTAAGACAAGAGGGTTTTTTTTTTTTTTTTTTTTTTCCTTTTCTCCAGCCCTACGCCTGAACCCTCTTTTAGTTAGCTCCTTTTCTCAAGCCCTCTGCTGCAGCTTCTAATTTTTTGTGGTCTCCACCTGGGCTGGGAGTCCTTGAGTGTTCAGAGAGCAGGGACAGGGGCTCTTCGTTGGTCCAGCTTAATTGGTATGATTTAATGGTGTTTCTGGTGGATTCAGATTTATATGGCTTTCTGAGCTGCAAATCTGCTTTCTAAATGTAGAATTTTTGTGGAGTGGTAAAAAATAATGGCTGTTCTGTGATTCCTGCCTCCTGAGCTAGGAGATTGCAATTTACATTATGCAAATAGACATTATGCAATCAAGGCACTTTAGCAGGAATCTGGCGGCAGCGAGGCCACTGATGAGCTGTGAGGTCTGTAGCCCCCATTGGAGGGGCTCTGGAAAGTGGGTATGAAGTGGGGGTAGGGTGACAGGCAGGGAGGAGGGAAGGCGGCTGTTCCGTGGGCCCAAGGAGGCAAAGTGGAGCCTGCCCGGAGATGAATGCATCCAGGGAGCTGCCAAAGCGACTCTCTCAATTAATGGCTTTGTTTAATCATACCCCCTGTCCAGAGGAGTATTGTCTTACGGATAATTTCGTTTGCCTAACGAGATTTTGCTAATTAAATCTCCTTTCAGTTGGTGTGACTATGCCTGCAGGAGAGGGGGCTATTTGGAGTCTTCTCCATAAACCTTTTTGGAGGGGAACTAGCAAGGAGAGAAGGAGACAGGGAGAGAGAAAGAAGGGAAGGGAGACCCTTCCCTACTGTGAGGAGGGCCAGTGAGTTCTGCGCAGGGTTTGGAAACTGCAGGGGTGGCAGCTGCCACACACCCACCTTGCCTGTCCCATGTTTACTGACCCCAGAAATGCAGACACTCATAAATGTTCCAGCCAGAAGGGGTTTCCCCTATTTTCTTCCTCTGTGGCTCCTGTCAGTGTCACTATTACCCATTCTCAAGCTCTTCTCAAAATCTCCAGGAAGAGAATAGTGAGGTTTATAAGGAGGTTCAGAAGGATTTCCAAGTACTGCTCACAGCAGCTCTGGCTGCAGGAGGGGCGTTGGTGGAGGAATCAGTCTCCCTCCCCTTTCCTTTGCTGTTAGCCAGCCAGTCTGGCTCTTCAGAGAGGACAAATTGTTCAAAAACTGGACATTTCTCCAGGGATAATTGGATGAATCAAAGAGGAGAATACTTAATCATACTCATTTATCCTCAAAGTCATTCAAGGATCTCCTGTAATATGGAAGAGCCTAGCACTGTACCTGGCAATAGCAAGATCTGACAGAGAATGGATGCTGTTGTTAGTACTTGACCATGTCACTCCCTTTCTAAACCTCCTCCTGTGGTTCCTTGTGAGGCTGTTCAGCTTCCTTGGACTAGCTGTCCATGGGCTTCATCATTCAACCCTGGTCTACTTTTTCAGTTTAATCTCCCACCAGCCCTTGCTTCTCCCTCCTCCCTGTTACCTACAAATACTCAGACCTACAGTCACACACTTACTCCTGATAGCCCAAATATCCTAGGTTTCTCACTTTCCTCCAAATACTCTGTGTGCTTTCACACCACAGTGCCTTTCGCTATGGTGCTTCTCTGTCTGGAATAACCTCAGCTTAGAGAATCTCTGCTCTTCCTATAATACCTAGCACACATATCTCATCTGTGAATACCTCTATACAGATCTTTTCTGCCCTGTCCACCCACCTGACAGTGATGCACTCCTTCTTTGTCCTATATGTCAACACAGGATATCAAACATGGCTATTTGTCCAAGTTAAGGACTGAATCTTATTTTTCTCTTAATCCTAGCCCTTAGAATAGTTCTGGCCATGACATGCATCCTATAAGGGTGGTTGAATGAAAGAACAAATAAATGGACCAAGGAGAGAAGGATGGAGTGATGGAGAGGCACTCTCCAAGAAGCATTCAAAACCCTGGGGACTGGTGATAGTGGTGGGAGGCCAGTAGACAGGTTTCTGTTGAGGCTGTTCAGAGTTATCTGTCCTTCCTTTACCTTTATTTCATGGGCAGGCGGGAATGTTTCTTGATCCCCTTCCGCATCCAAGGCCCTGCACTAGATGCTCTCAGTGTCTCATTTCACACATTTGCACACAGCTCTGTGAGATGGGTATTTTTGCTGAGGAAACTGAAGTTTGTCCACCTTCATAAAAGGTCAAGGCACTGTCTGCCTGTAACTGAACCCACTGGTGGGTCCCCAGCAAGAACTACCTTTAGACAGTAGGTGAAAGCATCTTTGTATCCTAGTCTCTCCTCCAAGCTATCCCTCCTTCTATTTATTCCTCCTGACCAGACCTAATGGTCCAGGACATGTGTCACACCCTTGTTCTTGGTGGTGCCAGGTCTCATGCATGTGCTGGAACAGCTGCACTCTAAGTGGGTGTGTGTGTCTGTCTCTGTGTGTGCTGAGGGTGAGGGGAAGCACAGGCCCTATAGGGTGGTCTCTAAAGTGGCTACTGGTTCTGGACTGTTGCCCAGACAGTGGTAGGATATCAGGGGTGGAGCAGTCTGCATTCCTTGCCTGGGAGGGGATACCCAGGAAAAATAGCTTAGATCCTCATATGTGATGTTAGTATATGTGAATGTGCATTCTACATGTGTGCATGCTGTCTGCCATGTGTATGCACATGCACACATGCATGAGAGAATTAGCCCATTTCTGGAGAGAGGGCTTTGTATTTTTCTTGGTACCTGAGTCTCAAGTGTTCGGCCTTTTGCCTTTGTTTTCTCCCTTTGGTCCAACTCTGTGCTATTGGTGTTTTGTCTCTTGAGCCAGATTTTTAATCATCTTAATAGCTTCACCTTGCTGTGTTCTGAGTATATAGAATTTCTTGGTACACAAAAGGTGCTCAGCAAGTGCTCAGTAAATGCACAAGTGAATGGCTAAATAAGCATGCACTTTGATGCCAGAGAGACTTGGGTTTGAGCCCTGGTTCTGTTATTTAGTAACTGTGACCTTAAGATTTAATTTTCTCATCCAAAAAGCAAGAATAATGCTACTTATTCTCTTTCTCCAAAGGTTGTGAAGGATATAAGAGATATGTGGAAGTGTTTTATAAACTATAAAGCACTGTACAAGTATAAGAGGTTATTATTGTAATGGTTCTTATACTTGAAGTGATCATTGTGTTTGAAAATTAGGGATGCTGTTTTTAGGAATATAAAATCATCTAGGCCTGTGTCTTAGTTCTCTAGTGCTGCTAGAACAGAAATGCTGCAAGTGGATGGTTTTAATAAACAAAAATTTATTAATCTCACTGTTTAAACCAAAAAAACAAACTCACTGCCATCGAATTGATTCTGACTCATAGCAACCCCCTTTGGGTTTCTGAGGTAGTAAATCTTTACAGAAGTAGATTGCCCAATTTTCTTTCTGAGGAGTGGCTGGTGGGTTTGAACTGCCAACCTTCTGGTTAGCAGTCAAATGCCTTAGGCATTATGCCACCAGAGCTCCTTCATCTCACAGTTTAGGAGGCTAGAAGTCTGAATTCAGGGTGCTGGCTCTAGGGAAAGACTTTCTCTTTCTATTGGCTCTGGAGGAAGGTCCTCGTCTCTTCAGCTTGTTTCTCGGTTCCTTGGAGGTCTCCATGAATCTTGGCATCATCAGTCTTCCCCCAATTCTTCTCTTCTTGCTCTTTAAATCTCTTTTATGTCTCAAAAAAGACTGACTCAAGATATATCCTATAGTAACCCCGCCTCATTAATGTAAGAATGACAACACATTCCCAAATGGGATTATAACCACAGGCATACATGTTAGCATTTACAACATATATTTTGGGGAGATATTATTCAATCTATAACAGCCTGATTTGAACTCCAAGATTTATAGAGCAATTATTATGGAACTTACTCCAGATTTGCCCAACTTTGGGAACTTTCAAGGGCTGAATCCTCAGCCTAGAGACTCCTATCCTCTCCCTTCCCTTATGGGCTGTCCCTGGGATTGGAGGTGGACTCCAGGAAAGTGGCCCCATCTAAGAGGGCCTCTTCTGAGTCTCTGCAATTGTCTAGATGTCCATGCCTCATTAACTTGCGTATGTTATTCCCTCTTCTAAAGACCCCTTTCCCCTTTCCTTCACAGGTCCCTTGACCCTTTCATGTCGAGTTACTGTGCTCTCCCAAGGCTCTTAGGTTACTAGGGCATCTTTCTATGACAGCATTTATCACAGTGTACCTGTGACTATTATTTCCTTAGTGTGTACCTCCAGGGCAGGTACTGAGTGGTTCTCATCTCTATAGCCCCAGGGCCAGGTGGATGAATGGATAGATGGATGAAAGATAGAGGGAAGGGTTGGGGCTTCGTAGATGCACACAGCATTGGAGCTTCTGAAACACCTAATCTGTAGAGGAAGGTAGGGAAGAAGCTTCAGAGAGATTAACACTGCCTTGCAAGCCCAGATGTCTGAGATATTTCCCACCCATCCCTATAACCAAAATCAGTAGGTTTATCTTCTCATGGGGTCATCTGGGTCTGGGGACCCCAATCCCATACAAGTAGGCAGTAAGGCCTACAGATTGAAATTGAGCCAAAGATGGGGAGGCAGCTGTTTATTGCTGACCCTACAGGTGATTGTTACCTACTTGAGGAGATTGGCATTCCTTACCCCATACACTCCCCTTCCAGGTTGTCTCTTGCTGAGGTAAGTCTCAGCTGGTAGAGAATTTGCTGGAAGCCCTTTCTGGGATTTGGCCCACTCACCCTCCCTGAGTTTGGTGGCATCTTGTCCCCTGCCTGTTTTGCCTTGCATTCCCCACTCCCAGCAATTCTCCTGGAGCTACAGGCAGCTTCAGCAAAGTGCCAGGGGGCTGGGAGGCTTTTCATTATCGAATGCACTGAACCTATTTGTGAGTGTTTTGCAAAGTGTTTAATCCAAGGTGTTCCCTCAATTAAATTAGTGCAAACATCTGTGTCCCACATCCACCTCCATTTGCATTCTGTGCCATTTATTACAGCAGGAAATTGGAAGGCACCTTAGGAATACTTAGGACTGAATTAGGCTAGGTTGGGGTGGGTGTCTGGGGGAGGGAGGGGTGCCTGTGAGGTTGGTCCACAAGGTGGATCCATTTCTAGTCTGGGACTTGTGAAGAAGCCATTTTCTGGTGCAGGAGCTCATGTGGGGGAAGAGTCAAGGCTGGGGACCACCTGGTCCAAGGGGGAGGTTGAGTGAGTTTAATTAATGCCCTGAGCCCCATCTGGGGCCAAGTACTTGTAGAGACAGGAGGAGTTCCGTGCTGTTGTTTTATAATTTTAAACCCAATTAGAAAAAAAAAAAAAAAAAAAGTGTATCACATTCAATTGACCCTCCTGGGTCTCTCCCTGGGGGAGCCCTTTCCTGCCGGAAAATGAGATGTTTTCACCTTGACATTACTCAGCCTTGGTGACTGGTTGAGCTTGAGCAGCAGCTTCTCCTCCCTTATACCATGCAATGCCCATGATGACAACAAAGTACTGTAGGAACCCTACTGATTATACTAATCTGGAAGGGATAGGAGAACAGTTTCAGCTGTGAGAGATAGGGTCTCTAATCAGAGCAAATCAAGGAGCCATGGTTCAGAAAGGTTAAGCAATGTGCTTACGGTTCCACAGCTGCAAAGTGGAGTAGATCGGGTTTGAACTCAGGTCTGCATGGTTCCAGAGCCATTAATTTCAAGCATCACCCTAAAATAAACCAGGCGGGATTGGTTTTGAGTCACGGACTTTGTCACCTCCCTCAGCCTGCTGACCAGCATACCTTGGCCTGTTTGGATCTGGCCTACCTGCTTCACTCTCCTAAACTCCTATTAGGAAGGCTTAGTTTGGGATTTTCCAGGGCCTGCAGATGAATCAGGAGCTCTGGTGGTGTAGTACCTAAGGCATTTGACTGCTAACCAGAAGGCAGGTAGTTAAAACCCACCAGCTGCTCCTTGGAAGGCAGATTGGGCAATCTACTTCCATAGTGATACCAGTCCTGCAGGTGGTGGGAGCCCTGGCTTTTGTGGGGTAAAGCAGGGAGGAAAAGCACAAGGGGAAGTCTGGGTAGTGAGGGAAACGTTCACAGGCTGCTGAAAGAGATCTTGGAAAGAAATTAATTGCTCATAATACTGAGACAATAAACTGAGGCTCAAATGAGGCAATGAACTGCCTATGACCACAAAGATTTGGTTAGTGGCAGAAGCTGGACTGAAATTCAGGGCTCCCAAATTCTGGGTAGGGAACGATGTTAGGGCTTGGGGAGGTTCTAGCAGTTTTGTAGGGAGAGTGCTGCTTTCTAGAAGCAAAATGTAAAACAAGGCTGGAGTTTGAGAAACCAGGGTAGGAAAGGGGTGGGAAGCTGCTACTGATCTCATCCACTAAGAATCCTCAGCCACCTCTCACTGAGAAACTTCTAGGTCCTGCAGAGCCCCTGGCCTTCTCTAGCCTGTGGCATCTAGACCCCAAGAGAAAGTCCCTACTGTTTTATCTAGGGATGTCCAGAGGGAGGCAGAACCTGGGGATACAGGAAGGAACCCAGTATATGGGGCTGTGCACTTCTTGCTGGTATCCATCTCCCCTTCCCCGTCCCCATTTTGCCCTGCAGTCTGAGGGAAGTGAGTACAATACAAGGATGACGAATTTGATTTCAGAGCTTTTTCTTTCCACTTTCTCCCTCTAGCAAGATAAGACTATGTCACAACCTTAGTTTCCCCATTTGTTAAAGAGAAATGATAATCTCATCTCATAGGATTATTGGAATGTTTAAAGGAAGTGATAGGCATGCTTGACCCAGTTTAGGGACCCAGTACACTATTTTGTTTTCTTTTCTTTTCCAGGGCTCTTGTTTCTTTTTCCCTTTGAGACCCAGTGTACTTGGATCCTGGGTTATTGGGTGGGGGCGCCATGGGGGTGAAGGTGAGCAGCCTCTGTTACAGGTCTTATTCCTCTGTTCCTCCTCTGTGTCCCTTCCTCCTTCATCAAAAGACTTTAATAAATGCTCCTTCCATTGTGTAGCACTGCCTGGGGCTTTATAAGAATGAATTGCTTATCTCAGTCCTTACTCCTTAGAAATGACAATCTATAATAACCAGCACACATTTATTAAGCACCTACTCTGTGTAGTACTCAGTGCTGAGCACAGTGGAATCCCAGGATTGCTTCTAGTTTGTGTTTAGACCCCCCAAAACCCTCTCTTTTCCTATCTGTATCTGAATGGTTCCTGCTCTTTTTGGATTGGCTGGCTCTTAGGCTCAGACGCTTTTACCAGCAGGGCCTGGGGCTTCTGTACCCTTTGTGCCTCTCCACTTCCACCCCTAAAGTTTTCTCTGCCTAGAATGCCCTCCATTCCCCCAGTTTCCCTGGTTATAACTCGGTTTCTCAGAGACAAGTACATTTCTGCCCACATCTCAGGTAGGATTTGTCTTTCTTGAACTCCCAGTACACACTGGTGTACCCTTCTGTGACCATTTGTCACACTGCATTTCAATTACCTATTTACTACAGGTGCCCAGCTCTTTAGCTCTCCAAGGACAAAGAGTCTACAAGCATAGAATCCTCGATATAATGGGCCTGTGGGGTTCTGTGTTCTGTTTTGCTGCCTCCAGGCCTGATATCCTACTCAGTCCATTGCTAGCAGAAGAAAATGCCCAGTTATTAGAATGCCTTCCTCTCCCATTAGCCTTTGGCACTGCATAAATGCATGTTTTGTTGAGCAACTTCAGCAGCCTCTGTCACCACTGGCATGTTTGAAGGGAGCCTGTCATAGCAGGCCTCCTTCTCTAGTTTCCAGGGTGTTCAGTCTGAGAGCACTTCCCTGTCTCTTTTCTTTGCAATTCTAGTAAGTATTCTTCCCTCTCCCACCCAGCCTCAGGATATGGGATCTCCAGATGGAGCTGAGGGTAGACAGAGAAGAATGACCCCCTTAATTTATTGCCCCTGTATCTTTGCCAAGGACATTTCCTTTTCCTTAAAAGTCTTTCTTCTCCCTCTGCATGACCAAACCTTACCCACTCTCCTAGCTCTCATGCGCCTCTTCACAGAGTCTTCTTACATCCTTCAGGGAAAGCAATTTCTCTCTCCCAGAGCACCTGACCCGAACCTCTGATACTGATTGGTGTCCACCTGCATTCTGAGTGTATCTGTGCCTGAGGTTTTTCACCAAGCTGTATCATGCAGGGTCCATAGCAGCTTTGTTCCTGTGTCCCTCAGTCCACCTGGCATGGCGCCCAGCACGTGTAGAATTTAGAACAATGCATGAAAGAACAAATGCACAGAACTCTCTCAGAGGGAGGTTTTGAGGTTCTTCTCTCATCGTTTGCTTTGACTTTTCTGTCCCAGGATTCTAATGGACCTGTAAGCACATTTATCATCAGTCACTGAAAACTGGGTCTGGCCAGCCAGAGAAAAACAAGTGTTATTCTGCTTGATGTCCTGACCAGACTGGAATTACTTCTGCAGAGCAGGCCTGTCAAGTCCCAGGATACAGATGCTCTATACATAGTCTCAGAGTAAGCAAGATGATCCGTTGGATAAAAGAGAAGAAAATATTACACTCACTCTTCACTTATCGATGTGGTTACATTCCAAAGACCAGGTCATTATACAAAAACTGGCAGTATGCAAAAATGTGGGAGCTCTGGTAGCATAGTGGCTAAGACACTTGCCTGCTAACCAGACGGCTGGCGGTTCAAACCCACCAGCCACTCCTCGGAAGGAAGGTTGGGCAATCCTACTTCCGTAGTGATACTGCCTCGGAAACCCAAGGAGGGGTCGCTATGAGTCGGGGCCGACTTGACGGCACATAACAACAACAACAACATGCAAAAATGTAGGATGACCACATCAAATCACAAAATGAAGGATGACTACATCATTACGTAGCAGCCAAATTACATCATTACATAACTGCCAGATTACATCCATTACATAACTGCCAAACTACTGAAAATCATGGCCCAGCTAAGTTGAAATATAACCTTAACCATCACAGCCAGCATTACTTTCTCTTTGCACCTCAGCATTATGACTGCCAGACATATGTTGTTAATGCATAAAATAGTTGGATAGTAGATTTTTAGTATTGTCATAAATGTGAAATGTCAGATAACAAGATAATAAGTGAAGAGTAGGTATACTTCATTTATTAATATTTTTATCGCATCCTGTTTATATTTCTCTTTTGAATGTGTTCCATAAGATCCATAGTGATATGTCTGGTGTACATACATATATACATGTATGAGCACATATAAATATGTTTCTTGAGAGGAGTCCCTTGATGGTGTACTCAGCTGCAAACTGACAGGTTGGAAGTTTGAGTCTAACCAGAGGCACTTCAGAAGAAAAACTAGCCATTGAAAACCCTAGGGAACACAATTCTCCTCTGACACACATGAGGTCACCATGGGTCAGGGTCTACTTGACAGCAAATGGTAACTGGTATATCTTGAGAGTGTTAATTTTTTTTTTTTTTTTAATTGATATAGCAGTGAAAACATCTGGCTACCATGAACTTAGGCCACAGGTCTGCAGTCCAGGAAGTGAGACAAGTACATATTTACTAGTGTTCCAAGACAAATGCCCCCAACTTAGCATGGCTTTGCCTCATGTCTAGAGTTTTACAGCTTGAATCTCACTAGATGGCAAATTTCTTAAGGAAAGTGTCTTGGTCATCTAGTGCCACTCTAACAGAAAATATCATAAATATCACGTACAGGGATTTATTCTCTTACAATTTGGGAGGCTAGAAGACTGAGTTCAAAGTGCCAGTTCTAGGAGCTAAGTGAAAGGCCCTCGACCTTGGGCTTCAGCTCTGTCTCTTGCTTCCGGCCCACTAAAGCTGGAAGCTTCTCTTAACTTAGGCAGCTGCTGGCTGCTAAGGCTGACAAGCCCAAGATCAAGAAGTAAAATGGCACAGTCCCAAAATTGTCAAAAACATAGCAGGCCATTTGTTCAAGTCCAGGAACAATCCTAAGATCGGCAGACAACATGGCAGGCTGAATAACGATTCAGCTATATGCAGGAGCCAAGCGTGCCAAAAAGCTGAGACCTTTCTCAGAGCTGTCTTCTTACATACTGGAAGCAAGCCACATACCCAATGCAACTACTCAGCTGCTCCAATAGATTCCGCCATGGAGTTGATCACTAGTCTCATCATGGGGAATAACTAAATCCATTTGCCCACCCACTCAAAACCAGGCCCAGCCAAGCTGACATACACTTTACCACAGAAAGAAACTTGGGGATCCTATTCATCTGTGAGTCTCCAGGCCTGACTATCTGAGAATCTTTTAAAGTTTTAAAATATGACATTGATTTAATTGTGAAGTGTCTGTTCCCACAGTAACCTTGGTGACCAGAACCATTATACAACAAATAAACAAGTTTTGTGCCTCCTGGGTAGTGGGTTCTGAACTAGGTACTGGGGAAAAAAAAAAAAAAAAAAACTCACTGTTGTTGAGTCAGTACTGAGGTGACAAATTTGGAGTCCTGGATCTCAAAGTACTTATATCCTTTTTTTCAGAAACAAAAA
>NW_006921912.1:1248555-1313037 GCF_000298275.1 Orycteropus afer afer | reverse complement strand
AAGTAGTATAATAAACTCCATGTACCCATCACCCAGCTTCAATAACTATCAACACTTTTCCTCTCCAGTGGAGTTATTTTGAAGCAAATCCCAGGCCTTATATCATTTCTGTGAAAATACTTCAGTATTCACAGCCTTTTAGGGGAGAGATCATAAAACCCAATTGCCATGGAACTGACTAATTCATGTGTGTCAGAGTAGAACTCTATCCACAATTTTATCATTGGCTGATTTTTCAGAAGTAGATCACCAGGCCTTTCTTTTGAGGTGATTCTGGTTGAACTCAAAGCTCCAAACTTTTAGTTATCAGCCAAGTGTGATCATCATTTGTATCACCCAGGGACTCCATTAGGGAGAGACAGACCTACCTATAAATGCATTTGTGCTCTAGGAGTTGTGCTAGACCATAATGGGCCTGGCTGGGGCCCAGAAAAAGCAGGGAGTGGTCAGTTACTCCCAGGGGAAAGTACAGTGGAGTCAGAAATGATTTTTATATAAATTTTGCTTAAGCAGTGTTTCTAGGCTTAACTTCTAGACCCTTATGTTGAAATTTCAGAACCAAGGAGGAGACCTATCAGATACAGGGTGAACATGAGAAGACATACCTATAGAGAGAGGCAAGCAGGCCTTCACAAAAGACAAATAGAACATTCAAGTTTGACCTTATAGAGCTTAGAGTTCATCTTCCTCATTTCAAGACAAGAGAATTGAGGCCCAGAAAGCCAAGGTTTCTTGCCACAGTTGCTCCAGAGATCATCAGCAGTAGCAGGAATTGGGCCCCAGAGCATCTTGACTGGGCTCCTCCCACTGCCTCCCTCTGCCTCTTCTCAACATATGGAGGACCTGGCCTGGTGAGCCAGGCTAAGCTGCCGTTTTACACTCCCAGGTTTCTGTGGCCAGGAATAGCACACACTGGTCCCCCAGCAGGCTCTGGGCTGTGCTCACCCTTCCATCCTCCAGCAGCTTCCAGAGGGGTCCAGAAGCCTGCAGCCCCCAATCATCACCGACTGCATGTTACTTCTTTCTTCCTGTATAAGTTGAGCACTTGCCACCCTGCTGTCTGTTTTTCCTTGCTAAGGTTCAGTTCTAATTATGTTGATTTTCTTCATCCCACCCCCTCCTGGAAGCTTATTAGGTTGAATATTTTTATTTATTATCATTTCGCCCAACTCCTGCCAGCATTTCCAATTACTCTCCCCGCTTCCTTGTAATTGTCTTTCTGTAATGGCTCTGAAACAATTGCGCTAAATGAGGTGTCTCCTGGAAGATGAGAGTCTCACTTCATTAAAGGCTAATGTATTCTCAGCTCCAGCTCTGTGGGGCTAGCTTGGAAGGAAGACATTTAAACAGCTTCTTTTATTTTATAGAGAGCAACTTTTCAGCGATGGAGATGTCTGTGGGGTAGATGTGTATGTGTGTGTGTTGCCTGATTTTAATTTAAAGAAAGTTTATGAAATAGTATAAGTCTCCTTACTGATGAGACTCTCTGGTGGCAGGCAGCTGAGATTTATGCAGATGGGGTGGTAGGTTCTGGAGCAGGACAGAAAGGGGCAGTTGAAAAGGACATTCTAATGTTCTCCTCTGCCTTGCTGCCCGTCAACTCTTGCTGCTCCAAGCCTGCCAGGGCTAAGCCCTAGACCTCTTCATGCCTTTGCCCTATGACTCTGCCTCTGCTTTATGTGCTCAGCTTCCATTATGGTGATGATGGTCTCCTCTTTTGCTTTATTTTGTAGGAATCAAGTTTTTGTTTAGTTTATATATTCTAACTCATTCATTTATTTATTGTTTGTTCATTTCTTTGTTCATTTGTTATCCATTCAACCAATGTTTATTGCTCACTATATTTAGGCATGGGGACATTGGTGGTTCAGTAGTAGAACTTGCCTTCCATGTGGGAGACCTGGTTCATTCCCAGCCAATACATGTGCAGCGACCACCCATCTGTCAGTGGAAGCTTTCATGTTGCTGTGATGCTAAACAGGTTTTGTCAGAGCTCCCAGACTAAGACAGACTAGCAAGAGAGAAGGCCTGATGATCTACTTCTGAAAATCAGCCAATGAAAATCCTATAGATCACAACGGTCAGATTCACAACCAATTGTGCATGGCACAGGACTGGGCAATGATTCATTTCTTTGTTCATTGGGTTACCATGAATTGAGGGCCAAATCAATGGCAGCTAACAACAACATGTTCAGGCATTAATGTAGGATCTGGAGCTCATAAAGCAGCAAAAACAGAGATAAATGATAAGTAGATACTCATAGTGCAATATGATAAATGCTATAATTGCACAAGGACAGGTCCCTCTGAGAACACATATGAAGGTATCTAATAAAATCTTGTAGGGCCAGGGAAGGCTCCTAAAGGGAGAGGAGTCTAGGTTGTTAATAGCTGGAGGATGAAGATTTGGCCAAGTGATGAGGGAGTGAGGGGATATATTCCAGGCAGAGGAAACATCATGAATGAAGCCCTAGTAGCTAGAGAGAAAAGTCCCTAGATGGTGTAAATGGCTGATGCGCTTGGCTTCTAACCAAAAAGGTTGGTGGTTTGAGTGCACCCAGAGGTGCCTCGAAATAAAGGCCTATGATTTACTTATGAAAAATTAGTCATTGAAAACTGTGGAGCACAGTTCTCCTCTGACACACATGGGGTTGCCATGACTTGTACTCGACTTGATGGCAACTGGTAGCTAGAGAGAGCTTGGCAGATGAGACAAAAGGCAAAATGTCCCATTTGGCAGAGTGTGGGACAGGGGTCCTGGTGATGCGTTTCAACAGTGTAGATCATGGAGAACCTTGAGTGGCAGCCTACCAAGTGGCCAAGTGGTTCTGATGATTGAGGTGGGACACAGAAGAGGGAGGTTGATTTGGTCAGATTTGGGTTTTGGCAAGATTGTTCCTGCTTCAGTATGTAGAATGGATTGGAAGAAGGCAAAAAAAAAAAAAAAGAAGAAGAAGCAAAGAGACTTTTTAGGGAGCTGTTCTTAGAAATAATGATGTGGTGGTTAAAGGAAGTGGTGGTGGAGAAAGAAAACTGTATAAATTTTGGGATGTTACAGAAGAAAAAATTACACAGTTAGTGGGGGAAGTGGTAGGGAGGCAGATGAAAGCAGCAAGGATGAGACCAGGTTTTGGACTTGGGTAACTGATGTGTGTGTGTAATAGGATTCTGAAAACCAGGGTACATCTTTATGCTCAGTGAGCATTCCACATGGCTCCCCTATATGTGGGACATTTTTAGGTGCTGTTGAATCAGTGAGGACTCATAGAGACCCTTTGCACAACAGAACGAAACACTGTCATCCTCACAGTCATTGCTAGTGTGTCAATCCATCTCATTCAGGGTCTTCCTCTTTTTTACTGACCCTCTACTTGACCAAGCATGATGTCTTCTCCAGGGACTGGACCCTCGTAATAACATGTCCAAAGTACATGAGACAAAGTCTTACCATCCTTGCTTCTAAGATGCGTTTTGGCTATAGTTCTTCCAAGACAGATTTGTTCATTCTCCACCAACATCACAATTCAAATGAATCAAATCTTCTTTGGTCTTCCTTATTTACTGTCCAGCTTTCACATGTATAAGAGGCAATTGTAGCATAGTGCCTAAGGCATTTGTTTGCTAACCAGAAGGCTGGTGGTTCAAATCCACCAGCCACTCCTCGGAAGGAAGGTTGGGCAATCCTACTTCTGTAGTGATACTGCCTCGGAAACCCAAGGAGGGGTCGCTATGAGTCGGGGCTGACTCGATGGCAAACAACAACAACAACAAGAGGCAATTGAAAATACAGTGGCTTTGTCAGGCACACCTTAGCCCTCAAAGTGACATCTTTGCTTTTTAATACTTTAAAGAGGTCTTTTGCAGCAGGTTTGCCTAATGAAATACATCGTTTGATTTCTTAACTGCTGCTTCCATAGAGGTTGATTGAAAATTCAAGTAAAATGAAATCCTTGACAACTTCAATCTTTTCTCCATTAATCATGATGTTGCTTATTGGTCCAGTTATGATGATTTTTGTTTTCTTTATGTTGAGGTGTAATCCATGTTGAAGGTGTAGTCTTTGATCCTCATCAGTAAGTGCTTCAAGTCCTCTTCACTTTCAGCAAGCAAGGTTGTATCATCTGCATATTGCAGATTGTTAGTCATCCTTCAATCTTGATGCCACGTTCTTCTTCATGTAATCCAGTTTCTCAAGATTATTTACTCAGAATACATATTGAATAAGTGTGTTGAAAGGTGCAAAAAGGGCATGGAGGCCACATGTTCCGACCTCCTCTAACCCTACAAGAGGAAGACAGGATTACCAGCAGTAACCCAAGGCCTATTACTGCAAGGCCAGACATGCTGCCTCCCTCCAGCCCTTTCTCCAACCGTTCCTCCCAAAGCACCCACCACCTCTCTCCTGGGTTCGATAATTCACTGCAGTGGCCACACAGAACTCATAGATTATGGGGTTTATTAGGGAAGCACCAGGCTACAACTCAAGTTCAGGAAGAACGCTCAGTCTCTCTCCCAGCCCAACTTCCCTCAGCCAACAGTCTCTCACAGTCTTTTTCCCAGCAGTGCTGGTCCCTCGGTGTCTCACTCAGCAATGCGTGTCTCTCGTGTCTCTTTCCCAGCAGCACGTGTCTCTTTCAGGGGCGCATGTCTCTTTCAGCAGCACATCTTCCTCCACCAGCAGTAAGAGAGAGAGTTCTGCCTCCAGAAGGCCTCCTTTTGAGCCCAGAAGGGTGGTCAAGCTAGCCAATCACAGCATCAGAACTCTATGCACGTGAGAGAGAGTGGGAACCTCCCAGAACATTGTATTGTGCCACGCCCAACAGAAATAACCCAGGTGGCCGACTTTAAAATCAGGATCTCCTCAGTTGCTAATAGCAATTCCCACCTTGGAGTTTACCAAGACTTATGGGTAGAAAAGCCACACTAAGTAATTTACTACACCGCAAAAGGATACAACCCCGATACACATCTTTTCACCATGCAGTATACCTTTAAACCAGTATACCTTTAAAATAAAGGTATACTTACCCTTATTCTGTTTGAACAATTGCCTCTTGGTCTACGTACACATTTCACATGAGCACAATTAAGTATTCTGGAATTTCCAATCTTCACAATATTATCTGTAATTTGTTATGATTCACACAGTCCAATGCCTTTGCATAGTCAATACAACACAGGTAAATCTGGTATTCTCTGTTTTCAAGCAAGATCCATATGATATAAGCAATGATATCCCTTGCCCCACATCCTCCTCTGAATCCAGCTTGAATTTCTGGCAGTTTTCTGTTGATGTGCTGCTATAACCATTTTTGAATTATCTTCAGCTAAATTTTACTTGCATGTGATATTAATAATATTGTTTGATAATTTCTGCATTCTGTTGGATCACCTTTTTTTGGAATGGTCAGAAGTATCATAATTGACTCTACCAGTTGATTGGCCAGGTAGCTGTCTTCCAAATTTCTTGGCATAGACAAGTCAGCACTTCCAGTGTTACATCTGTTTGTTAAAACATCTTAATTGGTATCCCATTCATTCTTGGAGTCTTGTTTTCCACCATTTCCCTCAGTGCAACTTGTACTTCTTTCTTCGGTACCATCAATTCTTGATCATATGTTACCTCCTGAAATGGTTGAACATTAACTAATTCTTTGTGGTACAGTGACTCTATATATTCCTTCACTCTTCTTTTGATGCTTCCTGTATTGTTCAGTATTTTGCCCATACAATCCTCCAATATTGAAAATTGAAGCTTGAATTATTTCTTCAGTTCTTTCAGCTTGAGAAATGTGAGCATGTTCTTCCCTTATGGTTTTCTAATTGCAGGTTTCTGCACATTCCATTATAATACTTTACTTTGTCTTCTCCAGCTGCCCTTTGAAGTCTTCTGTTCAGTTCTTTTATGTGATAATTTCTTCTGTTCACTTTAGCTATCTTCCATTCAAGAGCAAGTTTCAGAGTCTCTTCTGATATCTATTTCGGTCTTTTCTTTCTGTCTTTTTACTGACTTTTGTTTTCTTCATGTATGATGTTCTTTATGTCATCCCACAAATCATCTAGTCTTCAGTCAGTAGTGTTCAATGTGTCAAATCTATTCTTCAGTTGGTCTCTAAATTCAGGTGGGATATCCTCAATGTTGTACTTTGTCTCTCATGGACTTGTTTTAATTTTCTTCAGCTTCAGCTTGAACTTTCATATGAGGAATCGATGGTCTGTTCCTCAGTCAGCCCCTCGCCTTGTTTTGACTGATGATATTGAGCTTCTCCATTGCCTCTTTCCATAGATGTAGTCCATTTGATTCTTGTGTATCCCATCTAGCAAAGTTCACTGTATAGTCACTGTTTATATGTTGAAAGAAAAGTGTTTGCAATGAATAAGTTATTAGTCTTGCAAAATTGTTTCTATCACCAATGCCACATTTTCCGACTACCAATCCTTTTTCTTTGTTTCCAACTTTTGCATTCCAACGATCAGTAATTATCAGTGCATCTTGATTGCTTGTTTGATCAATTGTAGACTGCAGAAATTGGTAAAAGTCTTCAATTTCTTCATCTTTGGTATTAGTGGTTATTGTGTAAATTTGAATAATAGTCATATAATTGGTCCTCCTTGGAGATGTAGGAATATTATCCTATCATTGACAGTGTTGGACTTCAGGATAGATCTTGAAATACTCTTTTTGATGATGAGTGCAACACCATTTGTCTTCAGCTTGTCATTCCTGGCATAGTAGACCATATGACTGTCCCATTCAAGACGGCCAACATGAGTCCATTTCAGTTCATTAATGCCTCTGTCCCTGAAAAGGATATCATGCTTGGTAAAGTAGAGGGTCAGCATAAAAGGGGAAGACCCTCTTCAAGATGGATTGACACAGTGGCTGCAATGATGGACTCAAGCATAGCAACGATTGTGAGGTTGGCACAGAACCAAGCAGTGTTTTGTTCTGTTGTCTATAGGGTCACTATGAGTCGTCAGAACTGACTCGACAGCACCTAACAACAACAACACAATGCCTAGGATATGGACCTTTATATCTTTATTCCACATTCTGGTTATTAATGGATGTTTGCTGCTGTTTCTTCTCATTTTGAGTTATACTACGAAGGTCCCAAAATAGGCTCAAATCCCAGTGGATGCTGAGCACCTTGTCACCAATAACAGCTAAGAATCCATCATGGTTTCATAGCAGGGCCTTCTGGTTGCAGGTAAGCTCTAGTTCATTCCTTTGAGAGATTAGAGACATTTGCATCTGTAGAGGTCTTTAAAGCTTCCTTATGCTCTGACCTGAACAGGCTACTTCTTGGCTCTGATTCCTCTTCCAGGTAGCTCAAGTCTGCCTCTTATAAAGGATTTTTCATTTTCCATTCAAGAAAGAGTAGGAAGATCCTTCCTGATAAGTTAGGGTTGCAAGGGAGGAATTTAAACTTACACCATGCAGAGAATCAAGTACAACCAGAAGTATCTTTATGCCTCTGAGTTTGTTTGTTTGTTTTTTTTTTTTTTTAAGGAGCTCTGGTGGCATAGTGCCTAAAGCATTTGACTGCTAACCAGAAGGTTGGCAGTTCAAGCCCACCAGCCACTCCTCAGAAGGAAGGTAGGGCAATTTACTTCCATAGTGATACTGCCTCAGGAACCCAAGGAGGGGTCGCTATGAGTTGGATCCAACTTGGTGGCAATGAGTTTGGTTTGTTTGTTTCTTTAAGAAGCTCCTTTGGCCCCACAATAATGACCATAATAGTAGTAAAAATAGTAAGTTCTTTCCTTTATTAAGGGATTGCTATGTCCCATACTCTCATTTAAACACTTACATTATTTAGTTCAGTTTTCCACTTCCTGTTTCCGCTACTGCTAGTCACACCTACAAATCCTTCAAGGCCCTTTGCACATGCCGTTACTCCCTGGGGGAAAAGCTAGTCCTTCTGCTCCCTGGATTCCCAGAGTACACACATTTCTTGATTGCAGCACTTCTGGTTGGTATTTATTTTTTAGCCTATCTGTCATCTCAGCTCTACTTTGGGTTTTCCCAAAGGAATCTTGCCTTACTCTTCTTCATGAACTTGGCACCTACCACCAAGCCTGACACACACTGTAGGCTTTTTGTGAATAAATAAATGACATTAGGGATGTCCCAATTCTCAGGAGGGCTCTAGAGTTCAGAATAAAAGAGGATTCCTGTGCCCCTCTCCATTTCAGGAGGAGCAAGCTATCCAGATATGCCCCAGATTGGACTGAACTCCCCAGATATAGCATGGCAGTAAGGGGACAGTTATCAGGAACAAAAGTTTCTCTCTGCATTCTGGGAAACTGAGGGGGGTTGAGATAAGTGCTTCTCCAGGGTGGGAGGCTGGAAGGAAGCATTGCTCACTGGATGTTTGCTCTGATGAGATGCTTATGTAACACCAGGCTTCCTCAGGCTCCCAGGGACTGAAGAGTGCACACACCAAGGAAACAAACAAAGTGAGACTGCAAGGCACTTGTGCTATTAGACGACTGAAGAGGTATACACATACAGCTGACATCTTCAGCAAAAATTTAACACCAGGACAATCAATATCCAAACAGCTTTTCACGATGAATCAAATGTGTTTTTAAATAGTCAAATGCAATACAAGAACTCACCACTCTTGCTCTGACTGCCATTCTTCTAAAGCTGGTGCTGGGAGATTCTGTCCTCAGGGGGGAACTGGGGTTACCACTTTAGCAGTTTTGGCCTCACTGAAATGGAATGAGGGCTCTGTTCACAACTCAAGGACAGTGAGGACCATGGGAATGGGAGTGGAGAACAAGGGATCCTGGCTTTGAAGCTTTGTCAGTAAATAGCTGTGTGACTTTGGACAAGTGACATAACCTTTCTCAGCCTCAGTTTCCACATCTGTAAAATGAAGAGCATAGTTAAGTCTGTCCTTCCTAACTCATAGGATTGCTTTTAGTATCTGATCCTTGTACCAATCAATGCACCAATGCATAGGATCATTATCACTTTGTGATACTGTGTCTCACCTATGTTGGGTGATGGGTTAAAAGGAGAACCATAGTGCATGGTTGGATAACACAGTATTCTCTGCCTGCTTTGGTCAATTCTGTCATCCTGAAGGTCCAGATCTGACTAGAGTGTCCCTGCCTTACTTTCAATAACACTGATGACAAGATTCAGCTGAATTCCAAGTCTGAAACCCTGTAGTTCTCTTGAAAAAATAAGCAAGGACTCATGGACAAGGGGAAATGGGAAGCTAACCTGTATAATGGAAAACAGTGGCCAATTTAGGTTAAGAAATCTTAGAATCCTAAAATGGAGCTAGACAGAGCATTACTCTGTTCGTTTAATAAATATTTATTGGGCACCCTACAATGTGTCAGGTATTGTGTTAGATATTAATACATTGTTAGGTACCTTTGAGTTGATTTTAACTCATAGTGATTCCATGTGACAGAGTAGAGTTGCCCCATAGGATTTTTTAGGTTGTAATCTTTATGAGAGCACATCACCAAGTCTTTTCTCAAAAAGAGCCATTGGGTGGGTTTGAACCGCCAACCTTTTGATTAGTAGCTGAGTGCTTACTGTATAAAGGCTATGAAAGTCATGTACAGGGTCATATGCTAGAGATCCCATAACTTGGGGTGGAGGATGTGGGGATAGTGAAGGGAGAGGGAGGTTGTACACTTTTGGAATGTGTACAAAATGAGACAGGTTTTTGGTAAGCTTCTGGCCAGCTCTAGAATATTAGACTCTCCAAAGCTCAGCATCCCAAAGATATGATATCAATACTGAGATTGTTTCTACCCTCTCCAGCCCTCAACCCACAGCTAAAAGTAAGGCAACCAGGATAGGCCACCTCAGTTTTCACCAATATTCCCTTGGAGGAGGATAATGATTTTCTACATTAAAACTTGGAATCGGGAGTAAAGGAAATATGGAAATGTCAGGACTATTCCTCTGATGCTCTTTGGGCTGAGTTTTCTAATCCGTGAAATTGGGGAATTTAGCCTGCCCAGAAGATGGGAGAGATGGCCTTCAGAGATGATTCACAGAATGATAGGGGTGAAACCTCCAGTCCTGAAGAACTACGAAAAAGATTTCATTTCAGGCCAGTGGTGATTGCTGGGGATCTGTAACAGCATCTCTGGTTCATGTGCAAGCAAAATCCTTCTCTTCCTTCACCCCAGTCCCTCCCCATTCCAGCAATTTGGACACCTTTTTGTATTAGGCTCCCCCCCCCCGAAATCAAGACTTTCTTTGCACTTGTATAACCCAGACCCTAGTCACCAGTGAGTCGTGAGTGGGTGGATCCAGGACTGGCAGGCACCCTAGGACTCATCACCAAGGGACTGGGATCCTACAAGCCACCTCATGATTAGGGAACAACTTGATTGCACTTCAGGATCCAACCAAATTCAGGAACATTCTTAGGGGCTGAACAAGCATAGTTGAAAAGGTGAAGATCTGAGCAAACCTGATTTAGGGACCTCATAGTCTACGATTCTGGTTTCTTCTTTCCTAGGTATGGTTGGGACGCAAAGAGGTCATCTTGTTCATCCCCCTGTCTCCAAGGAGGACTGCACCAAATCAACCAAGCAGATGAAAATCTATCCTGTTCCTAAAAACACCCATTCACAAAGTGCAAAGGGAGCCCCCATCAAGGAAGGAATTTTATTAGGTGCAGGGGTACCCCACTGTGAGTTTAGAAAAAAGAAATCCAGGCCCTGGATTCTTAGGGGGCTGGACTTCTGGATGTGGGAGTCCAGTGAGTCTATTTCTTTAGCAGTCAGTCAGAAGCATCCTTAGAAGAGACATTTGATTCAGAATCCAGTTCTTCCTCCCTCTGAGTCAGTCTCCTCCCCGCTGTGAACCCTGGTTCTGCAGCTAGGGGCAAAACCAGGAACAAGTGAGACATCCTTGACTAGATAGCACTCACCATGTGTGCTAGGAGGTAGGGAGGGAGGGCACATCTCAGATTCCATCCAGCAAGTACTCTGGTGCCTGCTAAGCCAGTCCTGGGCTTAGCAAAAACCCCAGCTCCCAGGGAGGCTTGTACACCTAACTCCCCAGATTGTTGTCAGCTGAGCCTTCCCCTACAAATGTTCTAATCCTTGGGCCCCAATCCTCAGAGCTCCCTTTTTGTCCATCAATCCCCTGACTTGGTAGCCCCCCAGAGAAGCTTCTTCCCAGGTAGTTTGCCACTTCCCTATTTCTCAGCAGAAAAATCCTGCTGCTCTTCTCTGGCTCAGCTGCTATAGTGGTTGCAGATTCTTAGTAATGATCTTCCTCCCGGAGAGGGGAGACAGAGGAGCTGCTGCTGCTGATCCTGGGCTGCCAACATCAAAGCCCTCTGTGTGGCTTTGGTAGAATGCTAAGAATTGAGAGATAATTAAGTTGCATTTCTGTGCATTGTTTACTGTTGCTCTCAACCAATCGCTATTCCATAGGGGCTAATCTGTGTAGGCTTTTTTTTTTTTTTTTCTTTGCAGTGCCTGTTTGTATCACATTCTTCATTATGCTTCAGTTACAATTTTAATTTTACTATTATTAAATCTTTCCCAAAGCTGTATTATTCTGCACCTCTGAGCTGCAATTCCTGATTTGGGGACTGTTTGCATCTGGGCCTGTTCACAAATGATTGTTCTTGTTTACAAAAGAACATACATTAAAACTCAGCACTAGAGGAATCCTGGCTCCCTTCCCTCCTCCTTGCCCCGGGCTCACCTAGCTGTAGGAGGTTGAGGAAGGGAAAAGAGGGGAGCAGAGGGATCTGGTGCTTCCTGAGATTTTACTGTTCAGAGAGAGTCTTCATGGTCTACAGTGGCCAAATGCATGGATAGCAAGCTGAGTGCAAGGGTAGTGGTAGACTGAGGCTCAGTTTTCTTAGCTGCAGCAACTAATAGTGAAGGAGCTATAAGCTTACTCCTATGAGGCAGTGTTGCTAGATGGTTAGGAACATAGGTTTCAGAATCAGACAGATCTGGGTTTGAAACCTGACTTCTTCGCCTACTAGGTATTTGATACTAGACAGTCATGTAATTTTCTCAACCTCATTTTTCTTGCTTTAAAATGATGATGAAGAAGATGCTACTGCAGGTATGTATTAAAAGGGATAACATTTTAGAGCAGTGTCTGCCACATGGTAAGGGCTCAGTGAAGGGTGGGTAAAGTTATGTTTTGTTATCATCAAAATTATTATTATATCATTATATCTCCCATCTATTTTTCTTCCTTCATCTCCCACCTGAAGCTTGCTTGCTCACTTGGCTTTGAATAAGTAGGCTGAGGCTCAGCCCTGCCTCTGGCCTCTGTGTTATCACTAAGCCATCAGAGTGGAATAGGAAGCACTTTCCATCTGGTCCCAATTAATGGTAGGAATTTGTTACCTGCCCCCCCCCCCAAGAAGGAAAGAGTGGCAGGCTCCATGGAAGCCTGAGTTTGCAGAGAGAACCAGGCCCCAGCCAGCAGAAGGTGGCCAGCTCTGGGGTTTTGAGAGCTTGAAGGCAGCTACCAGTCCCCCATTGCCCCAGCCAGATTGCTGGGTCCCAGCAGAACCAAGCCAGCAACTCTCTCAGCCTTCTCCCACTATACCCACCCACTCTCCCTGCAGCCTTACCTTCTTCCTGGAGTTTCCTTAGCTTCTTTCTTCCTCTGTCACCCTGTCCCCCCATGCTGTCACACACACACTAAAACCATAACTTTTTTCCCCCGTTTTCCCATTATCTCTAACCCATATACTCCGGGAAGTTTAATTTGTTCTCGGTAGTAATCACCATTAACTAGAAATTGTCTTTCTCTGTGTAAACACGTCATTAGTGAAGCTGGTTTTCTGCAGGGTCCAGATTTCATTTTTATTAAAATGAAACACTTTCAGGCGCCTCACTGTGTCCAAGGAAAAAGAGTATAATTTTAACCCATTGGGTTGGCCACAGATAATTGGGCTGGCATTTGATTGGACGATTAGGGAAATATCTTCTTTGCATGCAGTATAATTTGCATTTTTTCCCACTTATATGAAGCTAAGTCATGCTTTCGTACACAGGCAGTTTTAATGAGCATTATAAATCCTAATGAATATATTTTCATGTTCATTTTATTGGCTTGTTTTTATTACTAGAGGTCTGAAAACAGGGCCAGTAAGGGAGCTGCAAAGGAAATAGCAGGGGAGAGAAGTTGTGTGGCAGCCTCCCGCTCCCCTCCCTTCCTGCCTCCCCGAGGCTGCCAGGCACTGGAGGGCCCTAGCTGATGTGGGAGGGCTGGCAAGAGGGGGGTCATCCAGGTCCTCTTTAACTCAAATCATAAGTTTCTCTGAAACCCAGGGGATGAGGGGAACACAGCCCTTGCCCAGGGCCAGCGGAGCTCTTCCCTTGCAGCCTGGCCCGTGTTTGCAGCAATAGCCTCAGCTACAACAGCAAAAGCAGCAGTACCTAGAAGCTGGGAAAGCAGTAAACTCGAATTTGTCATGGTCTGGAATGGGACGGGGAGTGAAGTATTTCTGGACAGTATCTGACACAGAGCAGGAGCTCAATGTAAGTGGGTCCAATGGAATCGGATTGAATTCTGATTGGTAAGGAGTTACCGTATTCAGAACTCTGTTTTTCATATATTGCACTAAAAGGGAGTTAACAAGGTAATTTTACAGAGCACAATTTTCTCCTGGATGATTCATGAGGCTTGTTAATGTCTTAGGGTCTTCACACATCATTATGAATATCAGACACAGGTTTCAAAAACCAAAACCAAACTCCCTGCCATTGAGTCATTTCCAACTCATTGTGACCCCCACTGAGTTTCTGAGGCTGTAAATCTTTACGGAAGTAGATCTCCCAGTCTTCCTTCTGTGGAGCGGCTGGTGCATTTGAACTGCTGAACTTCCGGTTGGCAGTCAAGTGCCTTATCCACTATAACACCAGAGCTCTGCTTATTTCTAAAAATTTATTCACTCATCTATTCATTCATTAAATAATTTTTTGAGCACCATAAGACATAAAGTTGGTCCCAAAAATCTCTGCTAGCACTAACATTTTTTAAATTCTGTAATAAATGACCATGAGGCATTGGTCTCCAATGGCCTTTCAGTGGTAGATTGCTTCCATGAGGGAGATCTGGGTTTGATCCCCATTCACGGTACTAGTAGAGGGTTACGTGTTGCTATGATGCTGAACAGGTTTCAATCTATCTTCCAGACTAAGAATAGGAAGAAAAGCCTGGTGATCTACTTATGAAAATGAGCCAGTGGAAACCCTATGGACCACAATGATTGGATCTACAACTGATTATGGGCGTAGTGCAGAGTCGGGCAGCATTTCATTCTGTTGTGCATGGGGTTGCCATGAGTTGGGGACTCCAGGGAAGCCAACAAGAAGAATAAATAACCAATAAAGTAGTCTTTTCTGTGCTAGTGTGTGACTCAGTTTTCAAAATCACTCCATGAACACCAGGAGTTTGGTCTTTTGTCATTGGGCACTCTGAGTATTTCTGGTGTGAAAGGTTAGTGTGACTCTCCTGCCCCAGTATGTTCAAGCTTCCAGGCATCTGAACTGAGAAGCCTTTTTGTACCTGCCTACACACACTGAGCCAGGCCCAGGAGACTTCTGATTTACCCTTTGCTTCTTTGCCTCCAGCTGAAGGGCACCCTTCACTTCTCTTCCTCTCAGTCCCCCTGAGAGATCCTCCCTTTCTTTGCTTGGGAAGACTGAGGCTGTAAATCTTTACGGAAGTAGATCTCCCAGTCTTCCTTCTGAACAGCGCTTGGCAGTGGATCTTGCTGAGGGGGTCCTGTCTGAGGTTTGCTCCCTTCTGTTGTTTACCTGCACATTGCTCTTCCTTGCCACACAACCTATTCTCTGCTGACTATCCCAATCCAATCCTAATTCGCCCCACCCACTCTCTCCCCTCCAATTTTTGCTTATTTAATCAGAAAGATATTTCCATCTCGCATGACTTGAGAGTTTTGGACTTTTAATTCAACTGAAAACTAATTCAGTTCCCTTTGCCACTATCTTCTCAAAATGGCAGCTAAGTGATTGGGGCAGGGGTATGACTGTCCCACTTGGGAACTGATGAGTCAATGCAGGCTTTTGCTACATTCTCTGTGACCACCACCACCAGACATGAATACAGCTCAACACTTCTTCCTGTGGTCTTCGGGGTAACTTTATGTTTTTCTATTGTGCTAAAGATGTTCATCAAACAACTACTATGTACTAGACTCTGTGAGAAACAGAAAAATTAATTGAGTGGTCTTGTGGTATAGCACAAAAAGTAAAGTACTGAAGATTTTAGTTAAATTCATTGTTGCTTTCCACTGTGTGAGCTCAGATAAACCTATGTTAGAGAAGTGGTGGTGCCTGGTGGTACAAACGGTTAAGGCACTCAGCTACTAACAGTAAGGTTGGAGGTTCAAGTGTACCCACAGGCATGTGGAAAGAAAAGCCTGGTGATCTACTGCTGAAGAACCAGCCAATGTAAACCTTATGGAGCAAAGTTCTACTCTGACATACACAGGGTTTCTATGAGTCAAAATCAACTCGACAACAACTTTTTTTTTTTTTTTCCTTTAAATTTTACTTATTTTGTTGTTGTTGAGAATATACACAGCAAAACATATGCCAATTTAGCAGTTTCTACATGTTCAACTTAGGGACATTGCGACCATTATCACCATCCACGACCATTATCACCGTCCTTTTCTGAGTTGTTTCTCCTTCATTAGCACAAATTTACTGCCCCCATGTTTCCTATCTAATCTTTTGAGTTGCTGTGTCGATTTGATCCATATAGATAATTCTTAAAAGAGCATAATGCTCAAAACAGACCCTTTTTACTAGTTAAGCTAAACTATTATTCAGTTTTAAGACTACTTCAGGAGATATTTTTGGTTTAAAGTTTAAAGAATCTCTCAGGACAATGGTTTCAGGGGTTCATCCACCTCTTTGGCTCCAGAAATTCTGGAGTCTGAAAATCTTAAATTCTGTTTTGTATTTTCCCCCTTTTGTTCAGGATTCTTCTATGAAATCTTTGATCAAAATGTTTGATAATGGTAGTCAGGCACCATCCCGTTCTTCTGGTCTCATGGCAAAGGAGGCAATTATTCATGGAGGCAATTGGCCCTACATTCCATATCCTCCTGTTATTCTTGACTCTCCTTCCTCTGTTGTTCCAGGTGAGTAGAGACCAATTGCTGTGTCTTGGATGGCCACATGCAAGCTTTTAAGATCCCAGGCACTATACAGTGAACTAAGAAGTAAAACAGAAGCACTAAACATATTATTAGGCCAATTAACTAGGATATCACATGAAACCATAACCCTAAGCCTCCAAAGATGGCAACAGGTTCTTATGTCATAGAGAAGTGGTAGAGATTTAAATAGATAGTGGTTGTGGAAATAACTTAGAAATTGTAAGTGCTCATCATCATTCAGGTGGACTGTGACCAAGTCCCCATGTGATTCAAATCATGAATCCTCGGTCATGGTCCATCTCTCATCCTGGAAGGGCTGGTGAGAAAGAAAAGAGATACGTGATGTGAGGGAGGTTGCTGCTTCGTGGAGTTGGATATTTGTATGTCTGTCTTTTCCATAGAGGAGAAATAGAAAGGATGGTTTCATAGCTCTGGTTTTGCATTCACCATCACAGTTTACCCAAAGAGTCATCACCACCATGGGAGTACCTGGATTTTGCCTCATGAATTGATAGGGAATCTCCCATTGGCATCTCTTCTTCTAGAGAGTGTGACACCTGACTTCCATTACACCAGCCATCAGAGTGCACTGCTGCTGAGCACTGATTTATTTCTAACTGTTTCGTGTGGGAGGTCAACTCTGTCTTTCTTTAAGACTGCAACCTTCTAGTAGACAAGGATCCTTGCCTGGACTTCTTCCACATGACCCCTCCTTACTACCACACACACAGTGCTAGGCTTTTGCTACATTCTCTATGGCACATAGTAGAGTGCTCAACAAATGGATTTGGATGACCTAAGTGCCTGAAGCAGGAGCACCAGACTTTTATTTTCCAATGTATCTCACCCACAAGTCAAAGTGAAGTGTCTATAACTGACCAGCTGACTGTGCTTAGAGGGGAGTGAACAGGTAGAGGAGCAGGACATCCATTCTAAACCTGTTGGATCTGCAAACATTGTATAAATAACTCACCTGAGATACATATTTTTATCCAAAAAAAGTGGTCAATGTGAAAGAGCCAGGTCTTCAGTTATGGGGTGTGATGATGCTGGCACATTCTTGAATGGTTTCTGGAGACCTGGGTCTATGAGCAAAGCCTTTATAAAGACAACTGTCTACCAGCTCAAAAGGGCAAAGGTGCAGAGCAGCACTCTGCTAGCCTGCAACCAGCTGTGTTTGGGTAGCTGGAAGGAAAGAGTATTAAAAAGGGTGCTAACTGATTAGGATCAATGTGACTGGGTTCTGGAGGAAAGAAGAGACCACCTGCTCACAAGGGGCCACCTGTTTGATTTTAGATCCAGTTCTGGATGAGAAAGGACCACGGGATGGAGGCCAGGAGAGGGGAGATGGAGGAGCATGTGGGGCAGCTTGAGGGTCCTCTTCCTCAGCTGTGTCTTTACTTGGGCCATCAGAGTGATGACCTATAAGGATGGAGACAAAGGTCAGAATAAAGTGAATGTGAGGTAGGGCATGCTGGGGGAGGGAACCAGAAAACCAAACCAAACTCACTGCCATCAAGTCAATTCTGACTCATAGTGACCCCAATTGGGTTTCTGAGGTGGTAAATCTTTAAGGAAGTAGATTGCCTGGTCTTCCTTCTGTGGAATGGCTGGTGGGTTTGAACCACCAACCTCCTGGTTAGCAGTCAGCTGCCTCAGGCACTGTACCACTCGAACTCCTTGGGGAGGAAAACATAACCTGTATTCTGGATGCTGCACAAGGATGGCTGTCTCGCCTCTCCAGGCTGAAGGGGGTGCTTGCTTAGCTTTCTGCTCAGATTAGCCTGATCTGAGTCTGGAAACTTCACACTGCAGTGGGGGTCAGGTTGCTGTGTTTGCATTAGGCCACTTGGGGAGCTCAAGGCATTATGGGATGGCAGGAGATGCCTCCTTGAAACCAATTCTAACATGCCTTCTACCTTTGGCCCTTCTCTCCTCTCCCCCTTTCCTTTCCCTCTCCTTTGTGATGCAGTACTCACTAACCCACAATGCTTTGTTGGACTTGGGGAGACAATCTTTTCCATTCTCTGCTCAACTGGTTCTGGGCAGCACCTTACATCGTTTTTTTTTTTTCTCCTTCTCTAACTTTCTCTGCCTCCCTCTGACCCCCACCCACTCCCCAGCTCACACACCTTCTTCTCTCACATATTCTTCTTTCTATTGTTATTATCAGTTTTCTGGCTGGCATTCCTTTTGTTGAGTCATTAATGCCCTCTCCATGTGGTTGCTGAATTGCTGCAAGGAGAGCAAAGAGACTACACTGACAGCAGAGCCCTGGGTTCCAGCCCCAGCTGCTCCTTGACCAGGCTACGTGCCTCTTTCCCACTGGGCTTCAGTTTTTCTCATACACCATACACGAGAGCAATGAGCTCACAGTACCATTCAAGGATGCATGGGCTCCATAAAGGAGACTTCCTCTCTCTGGATTCATGCTTTCTGCACCAATTGCACCACACCCCCACCCCCACCCAGTCCTGCCATGGCACAGTCAGCCTCTCCCTTCCTGGCTGTGAAAGGGGAGTTGTATTAGAATTAGGAGTGGGAGCAAATGGAGGGGATCTGCTGCCGGGACTAGTTTAGGCAAACAGCAGGGATTGCTGGCTGCGGTTCCAGCCCCCACTTATGCTGTAACAGCTGCAGTCCAGCTGCTGGCATCCCTGCTGGGGGAGCGTGCTAAACCTCTCCGGGGTCAGCACTGTGGTATGTCGGTTTCCATAGCAACCAGCCAACGGGCCACTTTCTCAGAACAATTCCCCTACTCATCCGGGTTCTGGACTTAGCTCAGCCTAAGGGCATGTGGCTGAGGAGCAAAGTGGGAGGGGGAGAGGCTGCCCCAGGGCTGGAATGGGCCGCACAGAATCTGGCTATCTCAAGTCTTGTCTTTGCATGGAGGATGTGGATCAAGGACAAGACATGCAGACTCTCCTCAGGTCCTGGCTCTCCCTTGTCCCTTCCCCTTGCCAGCCCCCTCCACCCATGCATAGACCGCCCAGTTCGGCTGGGCTGGAAGAAGTAGTCTCCGGTCTTTGTCTGGACAGCAGCTGCTTCGGTAGGGCTCAGAGTTGAGAGTTGAAAGTCCCAGATTCATTTCCATGGAATAGGTTCCAACATATAGAGACCTTATAGAACAGAGTAGCACACCGCCCCGCCCCCCCCCATAGGGTTTCCAAGGAAGCGCACTGCCACATCTTTTTCCTGGGGAGCAGCTGGTGGGTTCAAACTGCCGACCTTTCCATTAGCTTTCAAACACTTAAACACTGTGCCACCAGAGCTCCTTAAAAGTCCCAGAATGGTGTATAATGATGCAGGGGAGGTTACTGGCCTGTATCTCTACACAGTTCTATCCAACTTTTCCAGGTTCATCCATTATCCTCAACTCATCCACCCTACTCCCAGTGACCTCACAGGGTCTGGATGGGTTGTAATTAGTCCTCTACTCACGATTACAGAGTAAGGGAGGATTGCCTTTTTCCAGCCCCTTAAGCCAAAACTTCCTGAACATGAGCAAGGTGGTGCCATCCCTGAGATTAAGGATGCTAAGCTCTTTTCTCCAAACACTTTGAGAAATAGTCTCTTTAGAGGTGAAGAGACAGACTAAGAACTATAGGGGACCTTGATCCATGTTCTGGATATGGATCATGCTCCCTGCCTACCACCATACATACACAGTGCTAGGTATGGGGTAGGCGCAGCATGGAGGAGAGTAGATGAGGAGGAGTGGGAATGATGCCTCCACCACTGTGCTGAGGGTAGTCATGTCCCAGCCTCTCCCTTCCCCCTGGGTGAGCTCCATGTCTGCCTCCTGGGACCTGTGAAGGAGATTAAATCTCTTGGAATGTGGCCCTGCCTACTGTGGACGTGGGGGCCCTGGGAACGTTGTCATTGATATGAACTTATTTCCCAAAAGGCACCATTAGCAAATGGGGAAACTGAGGTCAGGGATAGTATATCCGAGAAGGCCTGATAACTGTAGGGTAGAACATTGGAGGTTGGGACTCAGCTTCCTAAAAAGTGACCTGCATGAGCCCTGCTTAAGATCTGGGAAGGCCTGGAGTGCTCCTGAGGTGGCCGTTCCAGCTGCCCAGCCTCTCCTGTTACTGCCTTCCTCTCTACTCTGTTCAATGGCTCCTCACTTTCAAGGGATCTGGTTCCCCCTTCCCCACCCCCACTCCATTAATGCCCATCCCCTCAAAAGGAAGGGACAGATGTCCTTTCTTCCATGTGCCACAGCTGCAGCCAGACACATTTTCTCTAAGCCCTGGAAACAGGTGTGGGTTAATTCTCAACCATATACAATAGAGAGATGAAGGGGACTTGGGAAAGTGTCCAATTTTAGAAAACTACAAGGCTTCCCATCCTCCTATGGCCCCATCTGTGAAATGGGAGGATTGCCCCAAATCAGCATTTCCTAAAGCAGGTTCTGCAACACAGAGGACTCTGCAGAAGAGGTTCCAAAGCTAAACACGGTACATGCTATACCCTCCCTCGAAGAGTGACAGGGCTTGTTGCCCTCTTTAACCTGAGGCTTTTTAAACACATGTGATTATGAAACCTTTATTTCAAATTTTCTGAATAAGCCCACCCTAGCAAACACCAGCCTCTGCAAGGAGTGCCAAGGCCTTTATCTATCCCATGTTCCTCATTGACAACTCCCAGCACCACAGATGACCTCATGACAAGCCTCTCTTTCTATCCCTCTTTTGGGTGGAGGCATAGCCAACATTGACCTCTCTCCTCCACCATCTCGGCCTAGCTGGCAGCTCAATTTCATCTGGGTAATTTCTATCTCAGTGACAGATAGAGACACTGGTATCAAGATGAGACCTGTCCTTAATCATCAGAGAGCCAGAGCAGAGTGGGCACAGTGCAGGGTTCTTGCTTGGGTTCCTCAGTGGAGTGAAGACCTCACAGCTCCCTCTCTCACTGCCCTCAGAGTTTTGCAGGTCCTTTGTGTTTTTTCTGCCTCATAAGGTGACATAACACCTCTGGAGCAGGGGAGAAAATCCTGGCTGCCAATTGTCTAGTCAGAAGACTTTGAATGGGAAGCTTAAAAAGGAAAATCGCTCCTTTCCTCCCCAGCAATCCAAAGTCCCAGAGAAATAACACTTCACATTCTCTAGGCCTTAAACTTCCCAGGGGTTTGTGAGCACATTAGCTCATCTGCACATCAGGAGACAGCTGTGGTGTAGTGGAAAGAGTGTAGGCTCTGGAGTCAGCAGGCTTGGGCTCTGTCCCAACTCCATAACTGACTAAGTCTCTGCTTTTATGCAGATCACTTCACCCCCTGCACTGTTGTCTCATCTCTCAGAAGGAAGTACTATCCTTTCCTCACAGGCTTGTTGTGAAAATTGAATGATATGATGAATGTGATAATGGCTGGCAGGTAAAAGGAACTCAGTAAGCTTTAGCTGAGGAGAATTAAACCCCCATGAGGTAATATTTCTCTTATTCTAGAAGGGACAACACTGAAGATTAGACAAGGTAAGTGATTTGTCCAAAGTCATAGAGCTGGTCAGTCCTTTGCCTTCCAACTTTACCTCATTTCCAGAAAAATGCCTCTGAGGTAGGGCTATGCCGCACTGTTTTTTGAAGGCATTTAGCCATTGTGATTTCCTTTACTTTTGACCCTTTCACACTGCCCTTCAAGACAGGTAGAGGTATGTACACAAAACCAAAAACCAAACCCACTGCCGTTGAGTCAGATCCGACTCATAGCGCCCTCTCATTGGGTTTCCAAAGAGTATCACTACAGGAGTAGATTGCCCAACCTTCCTTCCAAGGAGTGGCTGGTTGTTGTTTTCAGGTGCTGTCAAGTCAGCTCCCACTCATAGCGACCTCATGTACAACAGAATAAAACACTGCCGGGTCCTGCACCAGCCTCACAATCCTTGCTATACCTGAGCCCATCATTGAGGCCACAGTGTCAGTCCATCTCATTGAAGGTCTTCCTCTTTTTCCCTGACCCTCCACTTTACCCATCATGATTTCCTTCTGCAAGGAATGGTCCCTTCTAACAACAAGACCAAAGTAGGTCACAAAAAGTCTGGCCATTCTCGCTTCCAAGGAGCATTCCAGCTGCACTTCCTCCAGGATAGATTTGTTAGCTCTTCTGGCAGGCCATGGTACTTTCTGTAATTTTTGCCAACACCACAACTCAAAAGGATCAACTCTTTTTCGGTCTTCCTTATTCATTGTCCAGCTTTCACATGTGTATGAGGTGATTGAAAACACCATGGCTTGGGTTAGGCGTACCTTAGTCTTCAAAGAGACATCTTTGCTCTTCAGCACTTGAAAGAGGTCTGATGTCTCTTGCTACTTCAATTGTTGTTGATTGTGAACCAAGTAATATGAAATGTTTGACAACTTCAATCTCTTCTCCATTTATCGTGATGCTACCCATTAGTCCAGTTGTATAGGTAGGAAAGGGCTATTAGTCCTTTTGAAAACAGCTTTTTTTTTTTTTTTTAATTGTGATTTGGGTGAAGATTTACAGAGCAAATTCATTTTCCATACAGCAGTTCACATATACTTTGTCTCATGTCATTGACCACAGTTTACCACAATGTGACAGCTCCCTTCCCACTTCCTCCCCATAGTTACCTCTTCCCAGTGTTCATACCTCCGTACACTCCTGCCCCCTGAGCTGTCTCCCTGTGCATAAGCGGCTCTTCTTTCTCCCATGATTGTTCTCTCTAAGGAGTGTATCTACTTGAAGCAAATATGCCTGTCGTTTGGCTAGAAGCCACAGGTGTGGGTTCAATTCCAGACCTGAAGGGCAGCTAGGGGCCATAGTCTCAGTGGTTCCACCAGGCTCTATTGGACCAGCAAACCTGGTCCCACCCCTTTTTTTTTTTCCAAATGATTTTGAGTTTTGTTCCACATAGTTCTCCCTCTTGAAAACAGCTTTTTAAAAATAAAAATATGTTTATGAAAAGTGGGTAAGAGAAAAACAGTTGTCATCAAGCTGATGCTGACTGATCGTGACCCCATGTGTATCAGAGTAGAACTGTGCTCTGTAGGGTTTTCAATGGTGGATTTTTCGGAAGTAGATCACCAGGCTTTCCTTCCAAGGCACTAGGGTGGGGTCAATGAGTTGAGGATAATGGTCCTGGAACACCTGGACAGAAGGGTATGGAGACGGAGTCCAGAAATCCCCCCTTCCCCTCATTAACCTCCAGTCTTTCTGTTAGCAGTCAAACTTGTGAACTGTTTGGATTACTCAGGGACTTCCACCCCCCTCTAAGAAGGGATGGCATTTTCCTTCCTCCTTCTTATCCTCTCAGACCCTAGACCCTGCCATCAGCAGGGTTCTCTCATTCAGGATGCGCAGCCAAAGAATTTCTTGATGAGTTGCCACCCTTAAACCCCTTTCCTTAGAGCAACAAAACCAATTTACACTCATGGTCTGGGGATTCAGGAAAGGTCTTGTTTTATTCCTACCCCAGGCCCGGGTTTTAAGATCATTTTATTTTCCACAAGGAAATGAGGAAAGAATATGAGGAAATAAGAAGAAAACAAGAATGCCTAAAATGTGCTTGCTGCACACTGGGTCTTAGGTGCTTGCCCTCGCACCTCCCTTGTGACTTTTTATATAGGTGAGGGGGGGGGCTGTTTGGAGTCCTTAGGAGAAAGGGCTTGTTAGCACTATGGTTGCGAGCACTGTTTCTGCTGCTGTCATCAGCTGCAGCATGAACCCTGATCAGCATCTTCATTTGTCTAAATCACCTTCTCATCTGCTACCTCTTCCCCTCTGACATCATCTGAACATTTCACAACTGGGTGAGGTTGGGAAGGGCAGGTAGACTTGTTTGGTGAAGTTTGAATGACTGGTCTACCAAACTTATGTCCATGAGTTTGTGCAGGCTCCTGTGCCCACATGGACCTAACTCCTAGTCCTGGACATTGCTTTGGTCTGGAGCAAACTGAAGGGCCAGGGAGGGTGTATTTGTCTTTGAGACTGGCTTTGTTGTTGTTGTTATGTGCCATCATGTTGGACCCGACTCATAGCAACCCCTCCTTAGGTTTCCAAGGCAGTATCACTACGGAAGTAGGTTGCCCCATCTTCCTTCCAAGGAGTGGCTGGTGGGTTTGAACCACCAGCCTTCCAGTTAGCAGGCTACTGCCTTAGGCACTACAATACCAGAGCTCCCTTGAGACTGGCAGAAGAAGCAATATCTCTGAAACTGTCCATTTTGAGTTCATCCAGGCGTGCGCTCTACCTGGCTAGGGCCTTTCTTTCCTTGCCCTTCCAGGAGGAAACTGTTTGAATTATGCTAGAGAGAAGACAGTGCCTGTTAGAGGGATTCTGCTCTCCAGACATTAAGCTGGGATGATTTGCACCATCTCATTTAAAGAGCTGGCCCAACTCCAGCAGGTATCTGGTAGTAAAAAAAACAAACAACCCCAAACATCTCTCAGCGCCAGATCGATATCTCAGATACCCACCACAGGCATGATTTCCTGCTCAGCTCTCTGACAGACCGAGTGTATATTGTGTGTGTGTGTGTGTGTGTTCTCTGCTGATTTACAGGCACTTTGTGTATCAGTAGATGTATAAGGAGGAGTGGGACTGGAGAGAGGGAATTGTCTTTGAGCAGAAGCCTGATTAGAGCAAGAAGCTAATCAGCACTATTTATGAAGGTGTTTTGTACAGAAATTTGTGGTAAGTGATTGTACGTGTGGAGGGAGGAGAAGGTGCTGAGAGGGAGAGAGAAGGGAGACAATATAAAGCCCAGTATTTGATAATTCAGCACTCAGAGGATCAGAGAGCCATTGGGACTTCGAGGCAACTTTTCCAATGATTCTCCTCGGAGGGTCACTGGACGTTTCCTGTGGGAAAACAGGAGCAAAAACACAGAGACCTTGTCAGATGAACAGAGCTCAGTCCCTCAACCCCTCATTGCTCTCATCTCTCTGAAAATGCTGACTGACCACTCAGAAATCAAGCAGCAAGGTGAAAAACATCTCTCAGCCCAGTTTTTCCATTTCCTTCCAGTCCAGTATTTTGGAAGCCATATGCTGGAGAACCTGTATCAAAACAGTGGAAAGAATTTAGGTTTGGTAATAGGAGACTGTGGACATTATCAAGGTCCCCTGACTGGTACAAACGGTTGACATGCTTAGCTGTTAACTGAAAGATTGGAGGTTTGAGTCCACCCAGAAGTTCCTTGGAAGAAAGAGCTGGCAATCTACTTCTGAAAAATCCACCATTGAAAATCCTAAGGAGCACAATTCTACTATGACCTGCATGCCAAGTCGGAGTCAACTTAATCACAATTAGTTATTGTTGGGCCTTGTCACATGACCTCTCAGAACCTGGGTTTTCTCCTGTATAAGGTGGAGTTTGATAACAGCAATTTGACCACTTCATAGGGTTGTGGGGGTCAAATGTGGTATCATTGGAAAGTTTCATAAAGGAGTATGATGTATGATTTGTTATTATTGTAAGGAGACTCTGCTCACCCAGCTTAAGGCTGGGGGTGGGGACAAGGGCTGGACCACAAGTATTACTCTCCCAAGCGTGACCTTCAGGAAATTATTTTTTCTTTGCAGACAGGTTAATTCTGTCTTACAATAACATTATTTGAAGCTGACTTGGTAGCTCTTAGACAAGAAGCTCCTGATGGGCAGGGAAAGCCTGGGGCTGTGTATGAGAGAAAAATTTTTCATTTTAATCAGAAGTCTGTCCAGTGTGATATTTCTCTGTTTCCTGTGCTTACAAATCTGGACTTGGGCAAGCATTTTAAACCCACAACTTGGCTATGTCATCTCTGAGAATCCTGTGGCCCTCTCTGGGTGGACTGAGGAGGACAGAAAGTGCCTCTGGTCTTACTAGTCCTTCTGATGCCAGAAACTCAAGGACAGTGGCTTCCTGGAGGGGAGTTGAGGGAGATACCTGGGGTGGGGAGGACAGGAAGATGCTGTTCTCATGCCCTTTTTACCCAAGTTCTGCTAAAGATGGTCCTTGGAACAGCGACCACAAAGTGCCTCCTGGGAGAGAAGGATGAAAGAGATGGGAATTCTCGTAAATTTTTAATCTGAAAAATAAAGAAAGTGTGAATTAGAATTAATGCAGGTATTAAATATTTAAACTTTCTGTACTCACTTTCATTTTTAACATATTCCTCCCTCAAAAGCCTCGATAACACTTGTCAGATTTGTTCTCAAGACGTCCCTTTCTTCACCTCCCCCCAGCCCTAGCCCCAAAGTTAGACTGCAGGTATTCATCATCCTGATGGAAATTCTCATTTTATTTCTCCTACAGGAACCATCTGATCTCTCTCTTTATATTTATGCTTTCTCTATATGGCAGTGTAAATAATTAATGCAGTTATAAACACATCCTATGCAAAATATTTATTAGAAAAAATAACTCTTTAATTTGGCATGTCATTTAATTCCATTTTGTAATCATAGCGCATGGGCTACAATTAATGCTAGGGCTGGGGAATTGAGCCTGGCTGCTAATACTAGCAGAGGTGGGATAAAATCTCCCATTTCAAAACACCCTTGGACTCTTGACCATTTGTTATGTGTCTGTATTTGGTTGGTGGAGGCAGATGCTGTCCATTGTCCAATGTGGGCCTGAAGGGTGAGTCTGGGAATGAGGCAGACAAGTAAAATGGAGAGATGGTCTAGGTGTCTTCAAGTACATTTGACAGCATGCATCCAAATATGATGCTGGGTCATTTAGATATAGGCTATTTGCTACCTCTTTTTGGGTGGGGGTAACTCTTGGGGTTTTGGTGAGTTCTCACAAAGGATTGGGTTGGGGGATAGTAGCAAACAGTGACAATTTTCTAGAAGTTGGGTTTCATACATGCATTCATTTAACAAATACTTATCAACGCTTCATATGTACTGGGCCCTGATTTTGGCACTGGAGATATAACAGTTAATAAGGCAGAGGGTGGAGATGAGAATATTCACAGTCCCCAAATAGTCCACCATTGCTTTGCTTGTTCCCTTTCCCTATTGAACAATTCTTTTGGCTATCTTAAGAAATCTCTTTGTTTACCAGAGCAGCTACATCTCCAGGGTTTAAGGAGTCGTGGCTAGTCTTTGGATAACTCAGTGTTCTTGGATGTATTGATTTCCATATATGTGTTCAGCTGCTAATTGAAAGGTTGACAGTTTGAGTCTATCCAGAGGTGCCTTGGAAGAAAGCCTTGGCTCTCTACTTCTGAAGAAGCAGCCATTGAAAATTTGTTGGAGCACAGTTCTACTGTGATCCACATGGGGTCACCATGAATCAGAATCTACTCAATGACAATTAGAGATGAGTTTAACATGGCCTCGAAAATCAGACTGCAATAGCATCAGCCCAGTCTTTTGAAAAGCAAATAAATGACATCAGCACTCTTTTCTCCTTGACCTCAGTTGTGGTTCTCCTTCTGCACTTGGGTGAATGACTCTTTTTGGAGACCATTGAGCCTGCCATGACATACCTCCCCATGTGTCCTCTCAAGTGCCCAAACATTGAGTGGATGCCTTGGAGCTTTTAATATCAGCTTTAATGTGTCCTTCATTAGTTCTTTCTCCCATTGAACATCTCTAATTTTCCCTATGCCTGGTGTCATTCAATGTGGATTCCCAAGCTAAGAATCTCTCATTCACTTGTGGCCCAGACTTCTTAATTGGTTCATAGAGTAGAGTATAATGTGGGGACCACACATGTCCTAGAAAAAAATCTTTATTTTGTAGTTAGCAATTTGCTACTCTTTGTTTGGAAGGCAAGTGTGGCCTCCTCAGCCTATAATTCAACTGAGAAGAATATTAAAACAAATGGCATCCAGCTCCCAAGCAACCTTTCCAGATAGACTCTTACACTCTCTGATTGCATTTGATGTCTCCCAAAATAGGATGAGGGAAAGAAACATAGGTACCACAATTGGCCACTCTGCCCTCCTCCCCCTGCTCTAGCTTCTGGATCTGGGTCTATGATGAGTATGAGCTGTTTAAGGAGAGGCTGATATTTCACTTGAGAGGCCCTGTGGTAGAGGGTTTTCCAGGTGTGTTAGGGGCTCTCCCTTGGCTGGGATCAAAGGTCCTGAGCCTTAGCTGCTTTGGGGATGAAGCAGACAGTCTGTGAGGATGATGCCACGGTAAGCCAGATGTTTGTGTTCTTCACAGTGTCTGATGGTCCTGTCTAGGAATTTGGGGGAGAAATTTGAATGACCGTCCCAGTTCCCTGCCTATGTTGCTTTTCTCTCTGCAGCATTGGCCACAGAATTTACAACCACAAACTGAATCCTACCCAGGCTTTAGGATATATTCTGGTCTTCTTTCTCAGGAAGGATTTAAGGAGCACTGGGTTCTGGTGGCGTAATGCCTAAAGCATTTGGCTGCTAACCAGTAGGCTGGTGGTTCAAACCCACCAGCCACTCCTTGGAAGGAAGACTGGGCAATCTACTTCCATAGAGATACTGCCTTGGAAACCCAAGGAGGGATCACTATGAGTTGCAATCAACTTAAAGGCAGTGAGTTTGGTTTTGGGGGTTTTTGTGGGGTTAATTCTCAAACCTTGATACAGATCAAACTTGGCCATTTGGCCTGCTTTTAGAGAAGGGGTTTCTACCTGTTTCTAAGACCAAGTTCCCATTTGTACCTTTGTCCTATCTGTCAAGATATTCATGCTCTTTTACTGGACTTCCTCCAGGCTGAATGTTGTTTGGAGACAGTGCTTCAAGCTCTTCTCTCTTAAATGGACCTTCTTCTATCATTTACCGTGGATTGCTTCCCAGCTCCTTACTTCCATCCCAAGCCAGAGTACATATGGCTCAGATCTCAGCCCACTCATGTCTTCATTCAATCATTTAACATTTGATGTGCATGTACTACATCTCAGAGCACTATACCAGGCACTCGGCTTTCAGCGCAGACTCAGTCCTGCCCTCCAATGGCTCTGTTTTCAAGTCCTTTGGTATCTGTCCTGTCCTGAAATCAGCAGAGTTAAGGGAAGGATAAGAGCAACTTGATGACTTTTTCAAGGAAAAAAAAAGCAAACCCACAAGGTCCATAAAGAATCATCTCCTCTGTGAGCCCCAGAGCCCAGAGCCTTTGCCTAATAGCTCTGCTGAGTCCAAGATTCCTGGAAATGGGGTGATTCCAGTTGGAATCATCAAGGGGCTCCCATATGCTGATGGAAAATCCACCTCTGCCCACAACTGGACACTGCTCTCCTTCCTCTGCTCTAGCTTCTGGATCTGGGTCTATGACGAGTATGAGCTATTTAAGGAGAGGCTGATATTTCACTTGAGTGGCCCTGTGGTAGGGGGTTTTCCAGATGCATGAGTGGTTCCCTCAGCTCTGGTAATAAAATGTGTTCTTGTTTTCCTAGTGTCCAGAGCCTAGGGTGGCTGGGCATGGCCTGACAAGTGGTACAGTGGCAAACCCAGAGAACACCTCAAGTGCAGAGCCACCTGACACTTTTTATTAAGCCTGACAAATATCCAATAACCTAAGCCTCTTCCCTACACTCCTGGAACATTTGGAACAAATTGCATGGAGGCTTGGAGGGAAGATTATTTCAGGTTAGGAAAAGTGCTGGCAGTGGTGGTGGTTATGGGCCTCAAAGAGCAGTGAAGCTCTTTGGAAAGCTCTAAGGAAAGCTCTCCAGGTGTTTTCTATAAGTCTGTCTCATTGTAACTGATCCTGGAATCTTAAGTGATTGATCCACTGATTCAATGTCTGACAGTGGACAAATAAAGATAATTGACATTTATAAAGCCCTTTATCATTTACTAAAAGGGAGCTCTGGTGGCACAGTGCCTAAGGCATTTGACTGCTAATCAGAATATTGGCAGTTCAAATCCACCAGCCACTTTGCAGAAGGAAAATGGGGCAATCTACTTCCGTAAAGATTTACTACCTTGGAAACCCAAAACGGGATGCTATGAGTCAGAATTGACTTGAGGGCAGTAGGTTTGGTGTTTATTTTTTGGTTTGCCATTTAGTAAACACTTGCGTACATATTATCTCATTAATGCTCATATCACCCTGAAATTGATTCCATTGCCCCAACTTATACAACAGAGATGAGTGAGACACAGAAAATTTAGGTTACTTGCCAAAGTCACATGACAAATATATGTAACCACCAAGACTCAAGCACAGATCTTCTGGTTTTACATGCGATGGTTGTCTTCTTTAATTTTTTATGGTAAAAATATATGTAAGAAAACATTTGCAATTTCAGCATTTTTCACATGTACAATTTAGTGTATGACATGTCTTTTGACTGCTCATTTTCTTCCATGCCTTCCTCTCCTTCTCCCTTTATCATATGGAAAACTCAGGCCTTGCTCTACTCTGGACCTGGTATGAGAATGAATGAGATGCTCTTTAGGCTTTGATCTTGTCAAGCAAATTGAACACAAGGACAACTCTCCAGCTTCCTCCATAGGAGCAGTGTCTTAGTTATCTGTTGTTGTTGTTGTTATATGCTGTGGAGTCAGACCCGACTCATAGCGACCCCTCCTTGGATTTCCAAGGCAGTATCACTATGCACCCATCTTCCTTCTGAGGAGTGGCTGGTGGGTTTGAACCGCCAGCCTTCTGGTTAGCAGTCAAGTGTCTTAGGCACTATGCTACCAGCTCCTCTTAGTTATCTAGTGCTGGTATAACAGAAATGCCACAAGTAGATGGCTTTAACAAACAGAAATGTATTTTCTCAGTGTGGGAGGTTGGGAGCTCTAGTGGCATAACGCCTAAGGCATTTGACTGCTAACCAGAGGCTGGCAGTTCAAACCCACCAGCCACTCCCTGGAAGGAAGGTTAGGCAATCTACTTTCGTAGTGATACCTCCTCAGACACCTAAGGAGAGGTTGCTATAAGTCGGATCCGACTCATTGGCAGTGTGTTGCGTTTTTGTTTATAGGAGGTTAGAAATACAAATTCAGAGTACTGGCTCTTAGAGAAGGCTTTCTTTCTCTCTGTCTCTGTCTCTCTTTCTCTCTCTCTCAGCTCAGGAGGAAGGTCCTTGTCTCTTCAGCTTCTGCTTTCTAGTTCCTTGGAAATCTCCATGTGCCTTGGCATTTATTTTACCCCATCTCTCTCTCTGCTCTCTAGCTTAATCTCAAAACACACCCTACTCTAATATCCTGCTTCATTAACATAATAAGGGGCAGCCCATTCCAAATGGGATTATAAACACAGGCATCCAAAAAAAAACACAAAAAACTCACTGCCATCAGAGTTGGATCTGATGACTCACAATGACCCCTCCTTGAGAGTTTCTGCGCCTGTATCACTAGGGAAGTAGATTGCCCCATCTTCCTTCCAAAGAGTGGCTGGTGGGTTTGAACTGCCAGCCTTCTGGTTAGCAGTCAAATGCTTTAGGTGCTATGCCACCAGAGCTCCCTAAACACAGGCATAGAGGTTAGGATTCACAAAACATATTTTTGGGGCACATAATTCAATCCATAATAAGCAGCCTTCTTTATGATGCTCCTTCCTGATGCCTTTAGCATTGGGTCCTGATGTGTACAGCAGAGAAGCAGCAGTGAATCAATGTTTTCCTGAGGCTGGTTTCCCAGGTGAGGGAATTGACTTCTCTACTCAAGCCTGCCTTACTGCCTTAATCCTTATTTCTCATGGGGATAGAAGTACCTCTGAGATGCCTCTTCTCTGGTCTAGACACAGTGCAAAAGGATGTCCTACATGAAGAGGTAGGGCCACAGCCCCTACCTGCCTTTGACCCATCATTCAAGAACCTAAGCAAACCAGCCTGTTGCATCAATCTTAGATTGAAGGAAATCTTGCAGCCTGTTTGCCTAAAAGCATGCTAGGCTCCACAGGAACCCAGGGTGAGAGGCCCGCATGTCAGGCCAGGAGTTCATGGCTGTTCTAGTTAGGAAGGCATATGCAAGAAGGAACAACTTTCCCCGGCAAAGCTCAGAGGTCATGAATGTATGTTTGCCTTTGCAGCCCACTTTGCTTCTCACTACTTGAAATTCTCCTAAAAACCCAGAGGAGCAGCTGAAAATATCTCAGGTAATATGAAAATGAATAAAGGTTCAGCAAACAGAGCCCAGCTTCTGAGCAAACAGCTGAAAAGGCAGGCAGCCTGGACAAAACCAGGAAAGGGAAAGATGCAAAGGAGAGTAGGCACATAGGAGAAACAGAAGAAGGGTGGGAGGCAGGAAGTAGGTGAGTTCAGGGTCAGCCCCCAGTTCTGTTGGCTCTGAATTCTCTGTCTCCAGCAACCTCCCTGGGGGGTGAAGAGGATGCTGCAAAGAAAACCTTTTTTGGCTTTGGGCTAGATGGAGAGAATTTTTGGTGGAAAGTGCGTCATTGTCTGGTGTCGTATGCAGTGTTTTTCTACAGCAAAAGGGGATTTGGAAATGAGGTTAGGTGTGGCAGTGTGCCTTCCTTTGAATTAGGAGGCTTGAGTTTCAGACCCAATTCTCACTATGTGATCTTGGGCAAGTCCCCATGTTTGTGGGCTACAGTTTCCTTATTAGCAAAATGAGAAAGTTGAACTAAATGATCTCTGGGGGCTGCTTTTAATGCTAACATTCTATAATTTTTTACCATAATCCACAAAGACTTAGATAAGTCTTTCGATAAGTCACCGTGTTCAGTTCTGCTATTCAAGATTATGAGGGTGTGGCTAACACCTTTTAGGAGCTTATCCTCTAAGACACACCTCAAAAGCAGAAATCATAGCAGGAACCAGCAAAATAAAAATACTCTGTATATTCTGAATAAGACTGGAAATGGGAATGGGGTGGGCCAGGAAAGGAGCTCTGGTAGCGTAGTGCCTAAGGCACTTGACTGCTAACCAGAAGGCTGGCGGTTCAAACTCACCAGCCACTCCTCAGAAGGAAGATGGGGCAATCTACTTCCGTAGTGATATGACTCGGAAACCCAAGGAGGGGTCGCTATGAGTCGGGTCTGACTCGACGGCACATAACAATAACAACAACCCGCATTATGCTGGTTTTGGGAGAAGGTAGAATTAGGGTACCCCCTTTGTATTTCCGAGGCAGAAAATCTTTAAGGAAGTGGATTGCCCTGTCTTCCTTCTGCAGAGTGGCTGATAGTTTTGAACCACCAGCCTTCTGGTTAGCAGTCAAATGCCTTAGGTACTGCACCACCAGAGCTCCTTGTAATATCTACTACACTTACTCTGTGTCTAGATCTATATTAAGTATGTTATCTTTAGTAACACATTTAGCTTTATAATAATCCTTTGAACTAAGTATTATTATTTTTGAATTAAGTATTATTATTATTATCTGAATTTTAAAGATGAGCCTCGGAGAATTCAGACAACTTGCCAATGGTCTTACCTAGCTCTTAAATCACTTGCCTTTCATTGAGTCTACTCTCATGTGACCCCATGTGTATCAGAGTAGATCTGTGCTCCACAGGATTTTTAATGGCTGATTTTTCAGAAGTAGATCACTCAGCCTTTCTTCTGAAACACCATTGGGTGAGCTTGAACTTCCAACCTCTCAGTTAGCTGTGGAGTTCATTAACCATTTACACTACCCAGGGACTCCTACCTAGGTATATTACACAGGTAGAATTCAGATCTTACCTAGATTTGAATGATGCTTGGTCTTCACCACAGTACCTTTCTTGACCTTAAGATCCCAGGGGAAAGGATGTGATTGACTGATCCTAAGAGTGAGAAAGGTGAGAGCTGTTTAGCAGAGGTAGACTAGCACTCCAATCTCCTAGCTCCAAGAGAAGGCCATATTTCTTCACCAGAGTGCAGCATGGAGTCACTACATCTAGGGCTCAGGTGTCTCTGCAGTGCTGGTCCTGTTCACTGGAGCTCGGCCAGTTCACTTAGGAGAGCTGTTCATGAAACCATGGCCTTTGCATCAGTTGAGATTTTTTTTTTTCCACTTTGTAATAAAATTGAAGAACAAGCTTTGCTGCAACTATGGCACAAAGAATGTAGGCAAGGAAGCGCAGATGAAGAGTGTAGTAGAGCCAGAAAAGAAGGTCTAGAGCAAGGAGAATTTGACCAAGGCCTGGAAGCTGAGCCACTCCTGGGCTAGGACCCTGTGAGAATATTGCTTTCCTACCAATATTCTAGGATTTTGGGAGACTGAATGACCACCTGTCAAAGATGTTGTAATGAATGGAAAATCTTGTATTAGGTGGAAGGTTAGATCAGAGATGCTGAAAGAATGCTAAACTCCAAGATGCTACATGTCCACGTACATTTATTATGCATTGATTATGAGCCAGGCCTGTGCATGTCCTTTCCTGGGACACAGATATAAATAAGAACCTGTCCATGAGGAACTCACAGCCTTATTCCTAAATCTTTAACATCTCTGGAGGGTCTCAGAGTACTCTCTGCCCCCACATCTAGGCACAAACTCCTACCTTCAGGCAGACAGTCAACAAATATTAATTAAGTTTCTACTGTATGCAAGGCTCTATTGCAGGTTCTGGGAATAGAGCTGAAAAAAAGTCAGTGCTCCAGCTATTAGGAAGTTGGTTCATACTGCAAGTGGAGAGAGAACCAATAAACAAGGCCAGAAATGTGCACCTAAGAAGATGTTAACTCCTGATAATCCATGAAGTAGATACTGTGGGAAAGGGTGTCTGGGATGGGTTGGAGAAGGCTCTCTGAGGATGGGATATTTGCATTGAGTCTGATGGATGGGAAGGTGACAGCTGTGTCTAGCTGAAGCAGACGGAAAAGCATAAGCAAAAGAGCCAAGGTAAGTCCAGACAGTGTGCTTGGAAATTAGGAGACAAGAGGAAGAATGAGAAATGAGGTCAGAGAAGCAGGCAGGGGTCACGAAAAATGTTAGGATCTTATTCTACTTACAGTGGGAAGCCATTGGAGAATTGTAGGTGGGAGAATGATGAGAGCTGACTGTGCTTTAGAAAGACCTCTTTGACTGCTGTGTGGAGTCCAGGACACTCAATGGGAGGCTCTGTTGACTTGGTCTAGGTCATGGCAGTGGAGATAGAGGATAGTGGCTGGATTCAGGTGGTTCTATTCCCATTCACTTGAGAGTAAGCCAAGAGGACTTCAAGAATTGGATGTGGTTGAGGGAAAAAGAAGAATCAAGATTGATTTATAGGTTTTTTAGTAACTGGGTAGAGCGTGTACTTTTTAGTTAGATGGGGAAGGCTTGGCAGGAGGGGGTGTTCAGATTTGAGGGGTGAAAATTAAAAGATTTGTTTTGAATATACTAAATCTGGGGTGTCTTTTGGATTCCAAAATAGAGATGTTGAATAGAGAGTTGAATACAAATATCTAGGGATCTAGGACAAGGTACATTTGGGGATATAAATCTGAGTGTGTAAGGAGTTATTTAAAACTACAGTAAGAGATAAGATCAGGAAAGGAGAGAGGATGCAGAAAGGAAGAGTGCTGAAGACACTCCAGCATTTCCAGGAAATGTCAATAAAGGAGACTGAGTGTCAGTGAAGTATGAGGAAAAACTGGATGAGTGAGGTGTCATAAAACCTGGAGAAAAATGTTTTTTTGAGAAGGTGCAATTGGACAGCTTTGTCAAATGCTGTTGGGAGGTCAAGGTGAGTGTTTTGGTTCTCTAGTGCCACTCTAACAGAAAACACCACGAATGGGTGGCTTCAACAAACAGGGATTCATTCTCTTACAGTTTAACCAAACCAAAAAAAACAAACTCACTGCTATTGAGTGGGAGCCAACTCATAGTAACCCTTCCTTGGGTTTCTGAGGCAGTATCACTACAGAAGTAGATTGCCCAATCTTCCTTCCGGGGAGTGGCTGGTGGGTTTGAACATCCAACTTTCTGGTTAGCAGTCAAATGCCTTAGGGACTACACAAGTGCTAGCTCTAGGGGCTGGGTGAAAGCCCTCAACCTTGGGCTTCAGCTCTGCCTCTTGCTTCCGGCCCACTGAGGCTTCTCTTACTTCAGGCAGCTGCTGGATACTGAGGCTGACAAACCTAAAGTAGACAAATAAAATGGCACAGTTCCAAGATTATCAAAGAATATGGCAGGCCACTGGTTCAAGTCCAGGAACAATCCTAAAATCGGCAGACAACATAGCAGGCTGAATGAAGATTTGGCTACATGCAGGGTCCAAGCATACCAAGAAGCTCCAGAAACTTTTCTCAATGCTGCTTTTTATATACTGGAAGCAGACTACATCCCTAGGGCAGCTACTCAGCTGCTCCAGTAGATTCTATCATGGAGCTGATTACCAGTCTCATCATGTGGAATAACTACACCCAGCTGCCCAGCCACTCAAAACCAGGCCCAGCCAAGTTGACAAACAACTTAACTACCACAACGAGGATAAAGAATTAAGATTTACTTCAGCAAGATAATCATTAATAATCTTGGTAATTGGAATGAGTTGAGAAGAGAGTGGAAGGTGAGAAAGTTGGGACAGTGAGCACAGACAACTCTTTTGAATAGATTTACTGGGAAGGAGAGCTCAAAAAAGAGGTAGTAATTGGAAGAAGGTGGGGTCAAGGGAGGGTTTGTTTAAAGTAGATGATTTATACCGGTCTGATAGAGACTGGTGAATCTCCCAAGACTATGGCTCCTAGTCACCCTTTAGGCCTGGAATTAAACTCACTCCTATGGCTTCCAGTCAAACAATAGACAGGCATATAAGGTGCATATTTACACCAGGTAGGCACTCTCCTTGGAACAATCAATCATGGGAGATCAGAAGGGCAGTATTTGCACAGGGAGATGGCTCAGAGGGCAGGAATGCATAGGAAAGAAGGACACAGGGAAAAGGTAACTACAGGGAGGAAATGGGAAGAGAGCTGTTGCATTATGGGGATTGCAGTCAATGTCATGAAACAAAATATGTATAAACTGCTGTATGGAAAATGAATTTGTTCTGTAAACTTTCACTGAAATCACAATAATAATAATAATGAAAAAAAGTAGATGATTTAGGTATGTTTATAGCCAATGGGAATAATCCAGTAAAGGAGAAAATGATAATGCAAGAAGAAATAAGAGTTGTAAAAAACAAAGTTCTTGAAATGGCCAGGAAGAATGGGTTCACAGCTCAATGAAGGTGCTGGCTTTGGATAGGAGCCAGGACTCTTCTTCCATTGGAATTGGGATTGGAGGGATGGCAGTATATTTCAGTTCTGATGCAGATACAATAAAGGACTTGTTGGTGGGAAAATGAGGTAATTCCCATGTTAGAGAAATCTATTTTCTCTAAGAAATATACTTAAAAGTCATCAGCTGAAAATGGGGTAAGAGGAGGGAGTGTTGGAGACTTCAGGTAAGACAACAAAGTGTGATACTTTCCCCAGAGAATAGGAAATTGAATTTTCTAGGGAAGTGTAGTGGGTTTTCTGGCAGTGTTGAGTGAGATTTGTGGTTATGTTTGCAGGGAGTCTAGTTAGTAAATTTATGTCATTTTTCTCTGGCAATATTCAGCTGATCTGGATCTGAATGGAGTGGATAGGCTATCAGGACTGGAGTTCTTCTAGACTAGCACAATGGAGGGAAAGATGCAAGCAGGTTAAGGTTATTGACAAGGACATAGTTCAAGTATTGGATTGTGGATTAGAGCGAGGTAAGAAGGGAAGTGGAAACATGCAGGGAGTGGTAGTGATGGATATAAAGAAAGTGTTTTTTTAAATGGAATGAAGGCCTTGATGAGGTTGAAGGGCCTTGATGAGGTTTGAGTGCCAGAGTAAGTGAGCTCTAAGGAAGGTGGCTGTGGCTGTAAAGTGGGATTCTGAAAATCTGCATTTTTTTTTTAAGTTTTAGTTATTGGTGTGACAGACTCTAGGAATGATCATGTGAATGGAGCACAAGTTATTGGAGCAAGAAAGCTCAGGAACCATACTGTCAGGGTAGTAGATGGGTCATCTTCAGGGGGGTTGAAGTCTCCAACAATGATGGCAGAAATTGTGGTAGAGAGACAGTCAGGAATCCACGTGGAATGACAAGATATATGCAGGAAGAGTTAGGAGTTCTGATAACAAGCACTTCAAATAAGCTTGCATGTTTGAAAGAAGAAGGAGAGAGAATTTAGAAGCTGCAGTGAGAAGCAAGGAAAATAAATACCTCCTTCCTGGGGCGGAACTACATGGAATGCAGGAAATAAACTGCCTCTACTGGAAAGTGCTTCTGAGGAAATATGTCCTTAGGGAAAAGCAAGTTTCGCTTAAAGCAGGAAAGTGAAGGAGATAGTCAGAGTGGACCAAGATCTACAGAGGGCACAGTGAAGGATGAGAGGAGGGAGGACTAAGATTAGGAGATGTACAGAGGAAAATGGAGCTGAGTGTCCATATGGTGGTACATGATGTGGGAAGTTTAGGCTTCAGGAGGTGACTCAGGTGAATGGAAACCTGAGGCATGATGGAATTAATCATAAACCCACTGCCATTGAGTCAGTTCTGACTCAGTGACTCCCATAGGGTTTCCAAGGCTGTTAATCTACAGACTCAGACTACCTCATCTTTCTCCCACAGAACGGCTGGTGGGTTTGAACCACCAACCTTTTGGTTAGCAGCTGAATGCTTTAACCACTACACCACCAGAGCTCCTTGGGATTAGTCATAGCAGTCTATAATTGAAACCTTGGGATGGATAATCTTGGCTCATAATAGAGATATAGAGGCTTCAGTTGAAGACCAGGGGAGAGGGACTGACTCACTAGAGTTAGTATGATGTGATTGAAGATCTGGGTGGGTAATAACAACCAGTGGAGTTGTTAGCTGTTTGCATATATGGTAATGGAAGATTAGAATCATCGACATAGAGATGTCAAAACAAGAAAAATATTTTAGACATCCCCAGTCAACTCTTTCATTTTTCAGATGAGGAAACTAAGGCCCAGAGAGTTAAAACAATTTGTCCAAAGTTCCCCATATTAAAACTCATTCAAAACAAGTGTATGTATATAGTTTGTGTATATTGCTTATGTAAGGCTGGATGGAAGAAAGGTAAAGTCAGTTCTCCCAGCCTGGCTGCAGCTGGAGAGAGCACTTTGTCTTGCTGTGTCTATTCTCTTCTCATGGTGTTCATGCTTTCTCCAAACAAGGACATATACCTGGTTTGGCAGGATCCCTTTTTCATTTTTGGAAACCAGAGAGCTTGGACTAGGGTCTTCTTTCCTTCTACTCCCTGTGGCACCTTCAAGTACCCTGGCTAATCCAGCTTTAGAATCTCCATCTGTGATTGTGGACATACCTGTGTGGCAAGAAGTAGCTGTTGCCCTGTGAGCTACAGTGGGTGAGGCAGTTCCCAAACTCTCAGGACTGGGCTGTGGCATCCCCTAGAATGGCTCCTATCTGAATAAATCATTTACTGAGTAAATTAATCATTTACCTATGCCCAGCCTTGCTTCCAAGAAGCTCAAAATCTAGTTGAGGAGAAAACACTCACACAAGAGATGCTGAAAGATACCCTTGAATTCAACTGCCTCACATTTCAGATGAGAAAAGGGACCAGAAAGTGGAAGCAACAGAACAAGGACTCTACCCAGGGCTCTGAACTCTTGGTCCCAAACTATGTCACTGATGTGTGCTATCCTTTCATTCAACTTCGAATATTGCCTCAGTGGCCCCAGCATCTGTAGGGCTTCCTGGGAGCCCATCCACCTCCTTCCTGCAGAACACCTCAGGAGTGGAGCTCTGGGACTCCTCTCCCTCACTTACAAGCCAGGGGCAGCACTAGGTGCATCTCTGTGTCTGGGGGCACTCTTCCCACTCTGGATATAGTGCCAGTGAATTTGGCCCCAATGAGCTGGCCCCTGCCTTCCAGACCCTCTCTCCTTGCAGCCTGTGCAAGTGTTAAATACAGCATCAAGTTAAGCAAAATTAAATACATTTCTATGCAGCATTTTTCTCTTGACTGAATCAAACAATGCAGTTGCCATAGGAACAGCCTGTTCTGAAAAGGTCACCTGCAAGAAACTATGTATTAGGTACAACTCAAGGAGATTATGGGGGATTAACTCATTTTATACATATATATTAAATATATTTATTTTTCTTTAAAAGGGCTGTTAGGAAGGAATAATATCCAACTGAGCTGGAAGATACCCATAGAAAAAAAATTTAAGTCCCTGATAAAGGATTTTTTTTTTCTTTCCTTTTTTTCTTTTTTTTAAACCAGCATGCAGTGGGGGTGATATCTGAAATGGCGACTCTGTGTTTTTACTTGGCTTTAATTAAACCTCAGTCGGTGCTGAGAAATGTGGTGAAGTGAGATAATTGCACTATTCCCAGTACAGTTTTTAAACTCCGGCTTTGATATGCACCTCGTGACAGCCTGAACCTGCACCCAGACTCCTGAGGCTGCTTCAAGCTCAGTTTATAACCATCCCTCTTAACCTGTAGGCATCTGGGAACGGCATTTGGGATCCTGAATGGGAAATGAAGGCTGGGGGAGGTTGGCGCCCACACCATCTGCGTAGAGGCAGAGGGAGGCCATGTCTCCCTACAAAGTTTTTCTTTGGCACTCAGGATTTCTCCATTGGACTTTAGAATCCAAAATGTCAGGAAGGACAAACGCCAGCCAATCTAACTCAGAGAGAGAATAGGATGAGTCTTCTCTAGCTTTCTCCCATAACTTGGAGAGTAACTAAAATGTCTTAAGGAAATCCTGACTGGGTTTGAATTAAAATGGGCTAGCGGGTGTGGGTTCCTGTGTCAGTGTTTTTTGTTAGCTACTATGGAGTTGGCCCCCTACTCAGGATGACCCATGCACAACAGAACAAAACACTGCCTGGTCATGCATCATTCCCATGATCTGTTGCATATTGGGCCATTGTGATCCATAGGGTTTTCACTGGCTGATCTTTCGGAAACAGATCACCAGGCCTTTCTTCCTAGTCCGTGTTAGTCGGGAAGCTCCACTGAAACCTGCTCAGCATTTGCAACACGCAAGGCTCCACTGACAGCTGGGTAGTGGCTGCACATGAGATACATTGCCCAGGAATTGAGCCAGGTTCCTCACGTGGAAGGAGAGAATTCTATCACAGAACCACCACTGCCCCCTGTCACAGTCAATACTAAAGAAAAATACATTTCTGCTGTAGGACTCAAGAGGGGAGCTCTGGTGGCGTAGTGCCTAAAGCATCTGACTGCTAACCAGAAGGCTAGTGGTTGTACCCACCAGCCACTCCTCGGAAGGAAGGTTGGGCAATCTGCTTCCATAGTGATATCGCCTCGGAAACCCAAGGAGGGGTAGCTATGAGTCAGACCTGACTCCATGGCAGTGGGTTTGGCTTTTTGGTAGGACTCAATGTTCTCTGGAAACTGTGGAAATGATCATAAGCAGCCTGGCTGGGGTCCTCCCAAGGAAGAGTGTCCAAGGCTTACTTGCTCACATGGCTCACAGGGCCCACGTGGTCCCACAGCTCATCCAGCACACAGGAGGGGCAAGGTTCTAGATGTTCCTGGTGCTGCATATCTGAAGCTGAGTTGTACAAGGAGAATGCTTAGCCCCTTCCTTCTCTTCCACTTAGTCCTGCTTGGTTCCAAGGAAGACAGAGGTTAGGCTCTCTGCCTTGGGGCAAGAGACAGAAGACCTCCAAGCAGAGGAGGGTTAAGATAGAAGGGGAAACAGAATAATCTTGGGATCTGTTGGGTTCCTGGACACTAGTAAGAGAGCTTTTCTGAAACAAGTTAGAGACAATTCAGAGTTTGATCTCCTGTCAAGGTTTCCTCTGGGGTTCAGGCTACTTGCTTGGGCCTTGTCTTCCCTCTGGGCCTGTAAGAGTTGATGCCAGTAGCAGCTCAGAACTACCTCAGGAGAAAAAGGATGGAAAGCTTGGGATATATACATGTCATAAAGTCACATATGACTCAGAATAGGTAGAGCAGGCCCAATAGGTAGAAGAAATGCCCCCAGAAGTGGTCCTTCCTTTCCGGGTGGCTGACCTACCATCACATGGAATTTCTTTCCCATTCCATATTTATTAGGTTGCTGTGCCTGAGATCTTGAATTTGCCCCTAAATCCCCAGACTCCAGTCCTTTGTCTTAATATTCCCTAATGCTAGACACAGTAGGATTGTACTGTTATAGAAGGTGAGAACTTGTGAGATAGACAGTCCTCGGTTGGAATTCCAGCTGGCCACTAACTAGTCATATAGCTATATGCCTCTCTTTCCTTATCTGTCGAATGGGAATAACAATAGCTACTATGTTAAATAATAGATCCTTATAGGGTTGTCCTAGGGATTAAATGAGTTGGCCTGAGGGGAAGTATCTGGATAATACAGGTGTTCAAAGGTTGTTTGTTGAACATTTCACGAACTTGCCTTTTGTACAAAGCAAACCGTTGTACAAAGTAAACTGTGAATCCAGTTTACCAGTCTAGGGACTACTACAGATATTAAAGAAAGAACAGAAATTTCTAGCTCTAATCCCCTAATACAATCACTGGAGATATTCTTGAACTCTTAAGAAAAGCAAATCTCGTTATCCAGGGAAGAATTTTGTTTATAGATCAATTCAGTCCTCTTGAACTCTGTACTTTTAAACAAGATCCCTGAATACCTTGGCAAACTAGAAAAAGGCCACTGTCAAGAGTAAAGAGGGCCTGGCCTTTGGGTTTCCCACATGCACCTCATTTGCCCATTTAGAGCAAGGAGAAGTGCTGTTGCCGTGGCAGTGCTGTTGTCATGGTTGCTCAGTGGGAGCTTTGGCCACATTTCTTTTCTGGTCCTGAATCCCACTGCTCAGCTTGTCAAAGGAGAATTTCCCAAGTACTTCTGAAGACATTTGGCAAGGAGAGCTCTCTGCCAGCTCCAAATTAGAAGGTGTTAGTACATGGGCTTTGGAGTCAGAAAAAGCTGGGCTTGAATCCTGCCTTTGCCAATTTTTAACTATGTGACCTTGAGCAGGCTATTTCCTATTCAGAACCTCAGTTCCTGTTCTGTAAAATGGGAACAGAATTTTTATCTCACAGTATTGCTGCCAGGGATAAATGAGATAATATTTGTAAAGTGCTCACCATCATGACTGGTACATAGCAGTCTCTCAATATGACATTATTCTTATATCTATACTCATGTATAGCAGGTGCCAGCATACCCCGGAGGGCTTGTTAAGACACATTTTCTGGGCCCACCTCCAGAGTTTCCGATTCAGTTGGTCTGAGAAAGGGGCTGAGAATTTGAATTTCTAACAAGTTCCAAGGTGATGCTGTTAGTCCAGGACTATACTTTGAAAAATACTGGTTGGAACAATCAAAATTGAGGAGAATATTTGACCATGATCCACTGAGCCTTATAGGCATCTAACCTAGTTTATGAAGACTTCCAAGTATGTCAGAGGACTGAATTACCTAGACTTCTTCTGTCTAGTGCAATTTTCTGCAATGATGGAAATATTCTAGGTTTGTGCTAGCCAATTTGGTAGCCACAAGCCACATGTAAGGAGCTCTGGTGGTGTAGTGGATAAGGCATTTTGCTGCTGACCAGGTTAGCAGTTAGCAGTTCAAACCTATTAGCTCGTGGAAGGAAGATGGAGCAATCTTCTTCCATAAAGATTTATAGCCCTCAGAAACCCAGTGGGGGTCACTATGGGTCAGAATCTACATGTAAGTCCTGAACACTTGAAATGTGACCAGTGCAACTGAAGACTGCATTTTAAGTTTTAATTCAAAGAGCTACATGTGGCTAAAGGTATCATATTGGACAGCACAGACTAGATTCTTACCGATATAATTGTTGTTGTTAGTTGCAGTAGATTTGGCTCCAACTCCTGGTGATCCCATGTGCAGCAGAACAAATGTTGCCTAATCTTGTGCCATCTGCATGATTGTTGGTATGTTTGAGTCCATTGTTGTGGTTATTATGTTGTGCCTCCCAATCCAGGTAACTCATCTTCCAGCATTATATCGAACATCATTCTGTTGTGATCCATAAGATTTTCATTGGCCAATTTTCAGAAGTAGATGGCTAGATCTTTCTTCTTAGTCCCTATTAGTCCCGAAGCTCCACTGAAACCTGTTCGCCTTGGGTGACCCTACTGGTATTTGAAATACCAGTGGCATAAAACAAAAAACAAACAAAAAAAAACCAAGCTCATTACCATTGAGTCATTTCTGACTCATAGCCACCCCCATTGGGTTTCCAAGACTGTAAATCTTTACAGAAGAAGACTGCCTCATGTTCCTTCTGTGGAGCAGCTAGGGAGTTTCAACTACCAGCCTTCTTGCTAGCAGCCAAATGCCTTAACCACTACACCACCAGAGCTCCTTACCAGTGGCATAGCTTCCAGAATTATGCCAATACACAAGCCACTAGAGTACAACAAACTGACAAAGGGTGGTAGCTTAGTGAAGGGCTATATGTTAATCACAAAAATGGTAGTCAAGTGGATGACACCTTAAGGACCAATGCTGGGGTCAGAACACAACACTGCAGCAACCTGCTCTTTCAGTGACCTTCTTCAGAGACTTTAGAAGCCAATTAATGAAACTTGCCCCTTCCCTCATATACATGAGCATCTTAATATGCTGCTATCTGGAAGAGGCAGGAACAATTGAAATATTTGAAGTACAGAGTTTGAGCATCCAAGTAGAGCACAATAGGTGGGCATGTTAGAGACAATGACAGAGATCCACAGGAGCTGAAGAGTGCCAGGGCCATGACCTATATGTTTCAGAATAGAATAAAATATTCCATTTTCTGGAAGAAAGTAGGAGGAATCAGACAACAGAGTGATTTGTTCTGGGTTAGAAGATGGAAGAACAGAAGGGCCAGTCTGAAAGGAAACATAATGTGACATAAGGCAAGACAGCTAGTAACAACTGAAAAAGGGGAGCTGATTCTTCATGATTGTAGAGAGTGGGAAAAAAGGATGATGTGTGTGGCTTGGATGGAGAGGTGCTGATTCAGGACATTTCTGTCAGTGGGAGACCAGTAAAGTGTTACTATTCAAGAATCACTTCAACAAGGTTTGCCTGAAAGTCTCTCCTCTCAAGTTGTGTCTACTCTGCTTGGGAAAGTGCTAAACATGGCAATTAAGATCATTGGTTCTGAGAGTCACAAAGATCAGGTTCAAAACTAGTTCTGCCATTTACACACTGTGTAATTTGCTCTTAGGCAAAATCCTTAACCTCTCAAAGCCTTGGACTTTCTACCTGTAAATGGAAATATGTAAATGTAAATTTCTATCTGTAAATGGGGCACATCTATAGGATTTTTAGGAGGATTAAACGAGATATTGAATCTCAACTGCTTCACATTATGCTCGGCACATGGTAAGTACCTTTTAGATGGGAGCCATTATGTTTATACACACCTTGACCTCATGTCTGGTCTCTCTAGTGAGTTTCCCCATGAAGTGGTTTTTCTCATGAGGACAGCATGAGAGCTCAGACTCAGGGAGGCCTTTCTTGAGGGAGCTGATAGGGAGATGTTGCCCTATCCCAGACCCCCTGCTTGGGCAGAGGCCAGCTTACTGCCTCCTGGGATGTGCCATCACTCTACAACAACCACCAGATGATTTGTGGTGTGTGTTAAAGCTAAGACACAAGAAATAGCATCACCAGAGAACCAACTTAAGCCTGGCCTGATTTAGTACAGAGAAAATGACAGCTGCTGTGCTCGGCTGGCTTCCACCCAGCAGAAGGCTATTTTTTGCAAATAAAATGGTAAGTTGCTAATCAGAAAGATAAATTAAGAAGCATTAAGATAATGATGGTCTAATCACCGTCCACACAGAGAATTGCTAGAGTGAATATCCAGGCTACCAAGTGCTTGAGCACTTTTGGTGATTATTTGTATTATGAAGAGAATGATGGATTCCAGACCTGGAATCAGTCTTGCTCAGGAAACCCACAAGACCAGCCTCCCCAGGAGAGGACACCAGGGACTTCTGGAGGTCATTTAGTCCCTTTCCCACCCTCCCCCAAACCATTCTTCATTTCTGGCTGTTTCCCTACTGAGATTCCCCACCTTCTGTGAAGAACTTTTTGGTCCAGATTTTTAGGTACTCAGTATGCTCCTGGAGTCCCAGGGTGGTGCAAACACTTAATGTGTAAGGCTGCGAACTGAAAGGCTGGTGGTTCTGGTCTATCCAGAGGCTCCTCAAAAGAAAAGGCTGGTGATCTGCTTCTGAAGAATCAGCCACTGAAAACCCTATTCTGCTCTGACACACATGGGATCATCATGAACTGGACTCGACTCCATGGCACCTGGCTTAATATGCTTCTGCTTGGTATTGATTGGGTGAGTGGATCTGCTCTAGTTTGAGAACAATATGAGGAACCACACAGCTGAGAATGAATGGAATCCAAGAATGCCATTTCCATGGGCTGTTGGGCAGAAATGCTGTCCCATAGCATCATAGAGTCTGGACTTAACAAGACCTTGGAGACCATTTGTTCCCCTCATTCTTCAGCTGAGGATCCCAAGGCCTAGGGAGGGTGATTTGTCCAATGTCTCAGAGACACAGCCAAAACTAGAATTCAGACTGGTGCTCCTACCCCTACACATGCTCTTCTGCCTTTAAGAGGGCTCTAAAAGGCACTTGACTGCTAACCAGAAGGCTGGCAGTTCAAACTCACCAGCCACTCCTCAGAAGGAAGGTTGGGCAATCTATTTCCGTAGTGATACCACCTCGGAAACCCAAGGAGGAATTGCTATGAGTCGAATCTGACTCAACAGCACATAACAACAACAACAATACCAGGATGAGTTTGAGAGAACCTACTCCATGTCCCCAGTTCCACCTTGATGCCTCATTGATAATAAACGTAGCCATTGGTGTTGAGAAATGAAATTGCATAAATAAAGAAGACCAAGTTCACAGAGAGCCGTAAAAGTTAGGCTGAGAAGTTTAGATGTGATCTAATATTGGGCTATAAATCATTTAACTTCTTTTAAGCTTCATCTGTATCCTCATCTGTAAAATGGGAATATTGAATGATCTAACTGATATTGATCTCATCTATAGGCTTGCTGTGAGGTATTCTTGAAAGGCTGCATTTGAAATGCTAAATTTGACATCATTACTACCAACTCTTTGTCATCTAGTTGAATTCCAACTCATAGCGACCCTATAAGATAGCAAAGTACTGCAGTAATGTTTCCAAAGCTGTAAGTCTTTATGGAAGCAGACTGCCCAGTCTTTCTCCCACTGACCTTTTGTTAGAAGCCAACCATTTAACTACTGTGCCACCAGGCCTCCCTATCGTTACTACTACTATGAGTAAATGCAGCAATAACAGCAGTACAACACTGGTTGTAGTGGTAGCAGCGGCAGTATCAGTAGGTAGGGTCTGGCAGTGGTGTGCTGGAGACAGCTTATATCAGATTACAAGAGCTAAATGTCAAATTTTCAGGAATTTTGCAACTTAATTTTTAAACACTGTCATTAAAAAAATTAAATTTTATAAACTTGCAATTGAATAAATTATATTAAAAATAAAAGTGATGACTACTGAAAACTCATGGCTTCTTAAGAATTTTATTATATTTTACTGTGACCTATAAATAGCCTTTGAGGTTATTTATGTCTATTGTGTCTGAATGGTGGAAATGCTATGTAACTCCATTCTACACTGTGTCTTAACATCCCAACTCTGTGTTCAGAGTTACTTCGAGCTAACATTGGTAACTTGAAATGGGTCATGGTGGAAATATTAGTCCAGAGAACTGCTTGTTAAACATTTACCAGCGCACCTCTGGCTGTAGGTATGCCACAAGAGAGGCATGGGCCATGATGAGACTCCCATGTTGAAAATTAATGAGGCTGTATAGAAAAACCCCAGCCCAGTGCTGGGCATGTAGTACAGGCTCATTTAGTGTTGGTGTAACCAAGAAGACATGAAGGAAGACAAAGAAGTAGGAGAGACTAGAGACAGGGTACTATGCTTACAAGTAGATTTTAAAAATGCAAAGTTGGTGACTGAAGAAAATTTTAATGCTTCACAAATCTGAGTTCCTGAAAACTTGTGTCAACTGGGTTTTAAAAATCAAATCATATCCTAAAGGTATTAAGAACCTGTCATTGAAAAGTCCCTTTAAAAAAATTTTTTGTAGACTATGTGTATATCCCAAAGACTTGTAAGCAGGGACAAAACAGATTCTTGTACACCAGTGTTCTTTGTAACACTATTCGCAATAGCCAAAAGGTGGAAACAACCCAAGTGTCCATCAATGGATGAATAGATAAGCAAAATGAGGTATATTCTTACAATGAAATACCATAAAGAGAAAAGAAGTTCTGATGCATATAATGAGATAGAACCTTGGAAGCATTATACTGAGTGAAATAAGTCAGATAAAAAAGGACAAATGTTACATAATCCCACTTATATGAAATATAGGAAGCACTGGTGGCATAATGCCTAAGGCATTTGACTGCTAACCAGAAGTCTGGTGGTTCAAACCCACCAGCCACTCCTTGGAAGGAAGATTGGGCAATCTACTTCCGTAGAGATACGGCCTTGAAAACCCAAGGAGGGGGTCACTGTGAATCAGATCTGACTTGACGGCAGTGAGTTTGGTTTAGTTTTTATATGAAGTATATGGAATGGCAACTGTATAGAGATAAAATTTTATTAGTGGCTACCAGGAGCTGGAGGGAGGGGAGAATGAGGAGGTGTTGCTGAAGGAGTACTGAGTTTCTGTTTGGGATGCTGAAAAACTTTTAGAAATGGATAATGGTGATAGTTGCACAATGGAGCAAAAATAATTAATACCACTGAGTGATGCTCTTATAAAAGGTTAAAATGGAAAAATTTTTGTTATATATATATTTTAGCTCGATAATTTTTTTTTTAATATAGAGGAAAGAATCCTTTTGAAACATAAATAATTTATCCCCAAACTGAAATTTTGTGTAAAAATGAATATTTACCCAGTTTCCTCAAAGTAAGTTTTACTAGGATTTCTTGGGTGGTGTAAAGGGTTCAAGAGCTCAGGTACTAACAAAAAGGTTGAAGGTTTGAGTCTACCCAGAAGTGCCTCAGAAGAAAGGCCTGGTGACCTACTTCTGAAAAATCAGCTCTTGACAATGCCATGTAGCACAGTTCTACTCTGACACACATAGGGTTGCCATGAGTTGGAAATGGCTTGATGGCAACTGGTTTACCCCGTAGAACTATGCTCATGAGATTTCCAATAGCTGATCATCAAGGCTTTCCTCTGAGGTGCTGCTAAGTGGACTTGAATCTCCAATCTTGCTGTTAACAGCCACACATTCATGAAAATGTTGTGTCTGATGTATAAATGGGCACCACCTCTGCCCACTTCCCTGACTTTATGCCAGGGGAAGAGATATCTGACTATGCTGCACCCTTGCTGCCTGTTGAGGTTTGTTTGAGGAGGGGTGTACTGAGCTCCTTCTCCCCACTGCTGAGGGGTAGGGACGAGCCTGGCCCCAGCCACTCAATGTTGGGCTTCCCTAGACCTCCCAGTTTTGTACCCTGTTGGGTGGAGCAAGGGGTGTCCAATGGCTTGTGTTAGTACTTTGCGGCATGACTCCTTCTTCCCTCCTTTCCCTCAAGCTCCTTGTGAATTTGGCTTTGGGTTTCAGCTGGGAGGGCTTTCTGGAAACATGGACTTCAGCCCTTTCCTGTTCTAAAGGATGACACTGCTGTTTGGCCGGAGTCTCCCAGGGACGATGTGGCCAAATGTGCAGAGAAGAACAGCACATGTTGTAAGTGTTCAGGCAGAGTACAGCCCTTAGGTTCTTCTTGTCCTCTCTCAAGAGGGAGTGCCTTACTGATGCTTTCATCGTGGAAAAAGATGTACTGCTCATGGGAGTGGATCCTCTACCCGCAAGCACTTCTGAGCTCTGTACTCTCTATGAACCTGCCAGCTGAGGAGACCCTCTTACCTTTCTTTCTCTCTCTCTCTCTCTCTCTCTTTTTTCCCCCCTTCACCCAAGTTAATGTGTGTCTACTCTCTAGTTAGTGGTTTACCCTCCCTTCCCCACCCACCCCTTGTAACCATCAAAGAATATTTCCCTCAGGCAGTCAGTCACCACATTTAATCCTGACCGCAACCCTATGAGGTAGATATTTATCACCTCCACTTTGTAGTCGAGAAAACTGAGGTACAGAGATGATTTGCTTGCCCAAGGTCATGTAGCTAGTAAGTGGTTGAACTGGGACTCAGCTCCAGGTCTGTCTGGCCCCAGAGCCTATGCCTCACTACAGCCAATTGGCACCTCGGAGCATCCAGTGGGGGAAGGAGAAGGAGCAATGTTCCCGCACTCTCCATCCAGGCCACGCACTCCCAACTCCACTGACTGACTTAGCAACCCTGGGACTGGTGGGGCAATTCTCACACAGCAAAGACCAACACCCTACTATGAGCTTCTATTCCTGCAGTTTTGGGAAAGGATGTGGTCACAAGACAAGTGCCCTGGGGTCCCTGTAGAAAAAGACCTGATTCCTCCACCCCATGTTGGCAGGGAAGAAAGGTCCTCAGAATCTCACCATTTCCTTTCCCCTACTAGTTGGGGCCAGTCACTCCTTCCCAGCCCCCTCTCAACAGGCTTCTGGAGACAGTAGAGCAACTTGTGGCTTTAGGCTATTTCCTGGCTGAGTGGATGGGGGAGGAAAGAGGCTGGAAATTCCTGAAGACTCTGTCTTCTGGGGAACAAATGAATCTTCTCTCTCCCAGGTCTCCTCAGCAGCTGCTGAGCTGCAGAATTTATTGAAGCCCTTCACGCTTTGTGACAGACTGCTAATGAAAGGAGGCCAGGGCTTCTGTGTCTGTCTCCTTTGGTTTCTAATTTGTCTGGGGATTCTACCCGCAAGAGGGGACAAGTGACTGGGAAGCCTTGAGGCCCCCCAGGGCCCTGCAGTCTGTCAGCAGGGCTTGGCTTGAAAGACTCCTACTGAGGGCCACCCAGGGGGCTGCTCCCAGCTCCAAGTACCTGCTTGGGATGTGAAACATGCCCTGGGATTAATGGAAACCAGATGGGGCAGGACAACTCCACCACCTGGCCTTTCCTCCAGTGAAATGTTCAGATTTCTGGCAGAGTGGTGAAGATTTTCTTAGTATTCCTTTAATCCTGGTGTTTGCTCCAGGCCACATGCCCAGGACAGAGTGGAGCAGAGCTAAGAAGCTAGGAAGGGGTCCTGATGCTTTCTTTCGAAACAAAAGATGAGGATGTTGGGAAGGAGGTTAGAGGTAGCCCAGTGCAGTGGTTCTTAACCTGGGCTACACATAAGAATCACTGGAAGAGCATTTTAAAAATATCGGGGCCAGAGCCCTGCCGCAGACCACTATGTAAAAATCTCTTGGGAAGGGATCTCAGCATTGTTTTATTTCAAAAGCCCCTCAGATGTACAAATGTGCTGCCTAGGCTGAGAACCATGAAAGGAGGAAAGTGAGGCCTGAATTGAGGAAGTGACCAGGCTAAGGTCACATAGTTGGTACTCAGAACCAGCATCTCTGTTTCCAGCTTTCATCCTGGGGTATGTTCTGCAACACCCTGATGGCACCCTCTTTGGTGTCTCCATGACCTGTCTGCCCTACAGTTTCTATTATGGAGTAAAATAGCATTTTTTCTTCTGCCTCATGTAGCTTATGTGTCCCTCCCTTCTTCTGAACAATGTATAAATACAACTCCTCTAGGAAGCTCTTTCTGATTACCCTAACTCTTCTAACTTTTTATGATATGGACCATGCATGTCCTGGCTACTCAAACTGTGGTCTGAGGACCAGGAGCATCAGCAGCATCTGGAAACTTGTTAGAAATGCCTCATTAAGTCTCAGCCTCTCAAATCTGATCTACTAAATCTGAATCTGCATTTTAGCAAGATCCTCAGGTGATTCATAAGCATATTAAAGTTTGAGAAACACAAATAGTCTGGTTTAATATGCACTCTATCATATTCATTTGTGTAGGTTTTGTCTCAACAATAAAATTGCCATCTTCTTGAGAATGTGTCTTGCAGAACACATAGCATAGCACTAGACATGTATATTTGTTGCTAGTTGCTGTCAAGTCAGCTCCAACTCTGGAAATTCTGTGTATAAGGGAGCAAAACATTGCCCAGACCTGCACCATCTTCATGATCACTGGTTCATTTGAGTCCATTGTTATGGGTATTGTGTCAGCCTATCTCATTGAGGTTTCTCTCATTTTCACTGACCCCCTACCAAATATGATATGCTTTTCTAGTGATTGGTCTTTCCTGATACGTATGATATGTCCAAAGTTGAAGTCTTGCTGTCTTATTTCTAAGGAACAATTTGGTTGTATTTCTTCTAAGACTGATTTGTTCGTTCTTTTGGCAGTCCACAATATATTCAATATTCTTCACCAAAAGTGCAGTCTAGATGTATCAGTTCTTCTCCTTCAGCTCCTTGGCACATAACAGGTGCTTTTTACCTTTTTGATAACATGAAACAATCTCTTCCAGTTGTCCAGTGTGTAGAGATGTGGTTTGTGACATAAAGTCAGGAAACCCCCAGCTCTTCAAGTTGAAGGCAGGGGTCTTGTTGACCAAGGAAAATCATCTCAGCTCTAATTGGGAATCTCCCAGAGTGGAATGAGCACTGAAGCAAGGATGAAGAGAATGAGCACCTGCTGGCCACCAACTCTGTCCAGCACTGTGGGCAGCACTGCTGTCTTCCTACCTTGACCCACTGACTAACCCACTGTGTGATGAAAGTGAATCCATGCAACTTTGTTCTTTTCACTTTCTCTAAAATGGGAATGATAGTGTCTGCACCATAACATAACTGAGAAATTGGGGCACTTAGTAAATTGAAATTGTCAAAGACTTCACATTGCTTGGTTCTACAATCGATGCCAACGGAAGCAGCAGTCAGGACATCAGATGACATATAGCACTGGGCAAATCAGCTGCAAAGGACCTCTTTCAAGTGCTGAAGAGCAAAGAAGTCTCTTTGAGGACTAAGGTGCACCTGACACAAGCCATGGTATTTTCAATCGCCTCATATGCATGTGAGAGCTGGACAATGATTAAGGAAGACTGAAGAAGAGTTGTTGCTTTTGAGCTGTGGCACTGGTGAAGAATGCTGAAAGTACCGTGGACTGCTAAAAGAACTAACAGGTCTGTCCTGGAGGAAGTGCAGCCAGAATGCTTCTTGGAGGTGAGAATGGCCAGACTTCATCTCACATACTTTGGTCATGTTGTCATGTTGTCAGAAGGGACCATTCCCTGGAGAAGGATGTCATGCTTGGTAAGGTGGAGGGTTGATGAAAGAGGGAAAGGCCCTCAATGAGGTGGATTGACACAGTGGTGGCAGCAATGGGCTCAAGTGTAGCAAGAATCATGGAGCTGGCTCAGGACTGGGCAGTGTTTCGTTCTGCTGTGCATAGGGTCGCTATGAGTCAGAGATGACTCGATGGCACTTAACAACAACAGTAGGCATTCGGTAAATGCTTTGAATGAGGATCAAATGAGATAACAGATGTGAAAACACTATGATATCTCTACTCTTTTTTAATTATAAGGTCATTTTCTTATTTTTCCTTCTCCCATTGTCTGAATAAGCAAATTGAGACTTTCTTCTCAGGCCAGAGCTTTCAGGTTCTAGGTCAGATTTGAGCAGTAACATTTGCCCCTAGTGCTGCAGTTGGAGTCTCTGAGGCAGAAAAGGGTATGTATAAAGGAACAGAACAAATGTTACCCAGAGCATGGCATTAGCCTGACCAGGTCCTAATGGGAGAGGAGATGGAAGTGGGACAGGAGACTAAAGCCTTAAATCACTTTTTTTTTAAAAAATTTGCTGCTCACTGCCAACATGTCACCTGATGCTCATTAAATGTGTGAGCACCTTCACCGGAGGCCAGGTGCCGTCTGAATGCTTTATCCTTTGCCCAATAACTGTTAATCAGCCTGCAGCAGCAGCACAAGCCCTGTGAGGGCTGGGTCTTGCCTGGCAACCACAATCTATTCCTGTTTCATCTAAAAAATAAAATAGGTAGGATGTTGTGTTCCTCTACCACCCCCAGCATGAAAGCGTGGAGGATCAGAGTTCTCTCCTGGCCCCCACCCCTACCCCTTGATGAAAAATTAACCAGCTATGTGAGTGGATAAATCCCTAAAGGGAAATGAGGTCTCTGATGTGAGCTGAGCTGGGTTCTAGGAGTTCCAAATTCCTCCTGGGCATTCATTCTGCAGCCCCTGGATCTTGTGTGCAATGGACAGGTGTGTGCAGCATGTTAATTGGTCACTCCTCCAGCAACCAGATGTGCCCAGCAACCAGAAGAACTGAGAAGACCCCAGTCAGTTTTGTGATGTGATGCAAGTCCCTGGGTACTCTGGGAAAATGGAGTAGCTTGAAGCATACTTCTTGTTTACTCGTCTTCATCTCCTCATCTGTGGGCTTCCTGAAAACAGAGGATGAGTCTTATCTGTATTTTCATCTCAGTACCTAGTAGTGTCTGACACATGTAGCAGTGACTGTAACACGTGAATGAGTGAGTGAATGAGGGTTTGACCATAAGCTGAGTTTACTCCACAGGCTCATCTCAGTCCTTGTGATACCATTCACCCATTCACTCAATAAATATTTACTAAGCAACGTAGTTGTAAGGCGCTCACATTCATTCATTCATTTATTCTCATTCATACATTAATTCATTTATCCAATAAGCATTAGATACCAAGCCTTCCACCACTCATCTGTCAGTTTGTTGTACTGTGGTGACTTGCATGTTGCTATGATGCTGGAATTTATGCTACCTGTATTTCAAATACCAGCAGGTATTTGAAGAATGCGGCGGTCCATTTCTGAAAAAACTGGCCACTGAAAACGTATGAACAGCAGCAGAACATTATCTGATATAGTGCCAGAAGAGGACCCCCTCAAATTAGAAGGTGTTTTGGTTACCTAGTGCCGCTCTGACAAGAATGTATCATAAATGGGATGGCCTTAATAAACAGGAGTTTATTCTCTCACAATTTGGAGGCTTTAAGTCCAAGTTCAAAGTGCCAGGCTTTAGGGGCTGTGTGAAAGCCCCTCGACCTTGGGATTCAGCTCTGCCTCTTGCTCCTGGCCCACTGAAGCTAGAGATATCTCTTCACTCAGGCAGCTAATGGCTGCTGAGGCTAACAAGCCCAAGGTCGACAAATAAAATGGCACAGTTCCAATGTTACCAAACAATGTGGCAGGGTGTTAATTCAAGTCCATTGTAAGTCTCAGGGTCTACAGAGCATGGCAGGCTGCTAAACAATGACATGGCTACCTGCAGGGTCCAAACGTGTCATAAGCTAGAGACTATCCCCAAGTCTTCTCCTTATATACAGGAAGCAGACTAGATCCCTATGGCAGCTACTCAGTTGCTTGTAGTAGGTCCCACCATGGAGCTGCCTGCCAATCTCATCATGGGGAATAACTACCACCAGCTGCCTAGCCACTGAACCAGGCCCAACCAAGGTGATATACAAATTTAACTACCACAAAAGGCACTCAAAATACAGCTGGGAAAGGGCTGCCTCCTCAAAGTAGAATTGACCTTAATGAAGTGGATGGAGTAAAGTTTTCAGAACTTCCATTTGCTCATGTGGAATGACTTAAAATGAGAAGCGCCAACTGCAAACATCCATTAAAAATTGGAATGTGAAATGTACAAAGTATAAATTTAAGAAAATTAGAGATGGGAATTCTGGTAAGACGGAGGAATAGGCAGACAAGCGACACAGACTTTCTTCAATGAAGAAAAGAAAAACCAATTGACAGAGATACATAATATAATCCTGGAGTCCTGAGCTTTGAAAGGAACTATGTTGTTGTTGTTGTTGTTATGTGCCATCGAGTCAGACCCAACTCATAGTGACCCCTCTTTGGGTTTCCGAGGCAGTATCACTACAGAAGTAGATTGCCCTATCTTCCTTCTGAGGAGTGGCTGGTGGGTTTGAACCACCAGCCTTCTGGTTAGCAGTCAAGTGCCTTAGGTACTACACTACCAGAGCTCCTGAAAGGAACTATACAGAAGTGGATTAGGCACCAACTAGTGGAAAAACCTGAATGAAAAACAGTGAGTACAGAGACAGTTGGAGTTGCGGGCTGTCAGCTACTCTGACGGGACCAACAGCCTGAATATTTCCAAGTAGTGTTAGGACCTGAGAATTGACCTAAAGATCAGCCCTGGACTACAGGGATGACTGCACTGGTGGTCTATGACTACGAAGGGAAACAGCAAGGAGGGAGACAACCTAAGCTGTTGACTTTCCGCTGTCTGGAGGGTGCAGCCATTTTGGATATTTAAAGTGACCAAGGGCCAGCATTTTGCATCTTTACAAGTGGAAACCATTTTGGATTTTAAAGTGATAGCATTCTCATTTGGCTTCCAGGGACCTAAGAATAGGCTCTGTTTGGCAAGGTTGGCAGGGACATACAAGAAGCTGACAACAGGAAAGGAGACAGGTGGTGAGTGTATAAGTGCTGCCAACTAGTGAATAGAGGAGCCCAGCACAGTACCCTGCTTGTGTAGATAGCATACAAAGAAAACAAAAATCATGGGCAAATCACTCTAACATACAACCACCAACTAAATATAAACACCAAAACATCACAATGCCTCAGAGAAAACAGAGCATCACAGTCCACACAAAGAAGCAAGATAAAGCAGGAAAAGCAAAGGACCAGGATATAGACCCAAAACACATCCCTGAGGAAGATGCAGCATTGGAACTCCCTGATAAGGAATTCAAAAGAATTATATTTAGGTGTCTTCAAAGGATTGAGAGACAGATCAAGGAAAACACAGACAAAGCCCTAGAAGAATTTCAGAAGAAAATCCAAGAACAAAATGACAAAATAAATGAAAAATTAGAAATGATTCAAAATCTACAGATAGAAATCCAGAAGATTAATATTAAATTGTCAGAAATAGATAACACATTGAAAGGGCAAAAAAGTAGAATTGATGCAATGGAAGACGAAATTAATGAGATTGAGGATAAATACCTCAATACTTCTTTGGAAAGGGATCAATCAGGAAAAAGATCAAAACAAAATGAAGAAAGCCTAAGGTTCATATGGGATACCTTCAAAAGGAATAACCTACATGTCACTGGAATTCCAGAACAAGAAGAGAAAAATAAAACCACTGAGAAAATTGCCCAAGATTTGTTGGAAGAGAACTTCCCTGATATGATGAAAGATGAGAATACATCCATTCAGGAAGTCCAATGAACCCCAAACAGGATAGACCCCCAAAGAAAAACACCAAGATATATCAGCATCAAACTCACCAAAACCAAAGACAAAGAAAGAATCATGAGAGCAGCATGTGAAAAATGAAAAGTTACCTACAAGGGGCAACCAATAAGACTAAGCTCGGACTTCTTGGCAGAAACCATGCATGTGAGAAGACAATGGGATGGTATATATAAAATCCTGAAAGAGAAAAATTTCCAACCAAGAATTATGTACCCAGCATAATTGTCCCTCAAATATGATGGTAAAATTAGGATATTTACAGACAAGCAGAAATTAATGGAATTTGTTAAAACCGGACCAACCTTACAAGAGATGCTAAAGGAAGTCCTTTAGACAGAGAAGCAACAACAGCCAACAACAACTGACCATTAACACACATGATGATATAACCCAGAAACTAACCCAGCCATGAAGTATCCAAAGTAAATAAGCCTACAAGATTGTAAACAGGGAACCAAAGACATCAATTGACAAATGAGGACAACGACAAACTAAAGAGAGGGAAAAACTGTATCATTACAGAACTTCTAGATGGTAGAGAAGTCAAGACAACTACAAGATAGAATGGACTGTTCTAAACTTGGGAAGAAAACTATAAATCACAGGATAACCTCAAAGAAAACTGATAAACCTTCACATCAAAGTTAAAAAGAGGACCACACAAATACTTAGCAAATACTAAAACAATAGCAACAAAGGAAGTGATAACAAAATGAGCTCAGCATAGAAAATTATATGGAACAAAGAAATCGACACCATGAAAAAACATAACAAAAATTACAGCAACAAATTCATATTTGCTGATAATTACATATCTGGCAAGGGACTTATCTCCAAGATTAATAGAAAACTCCAATGCCGCAACACCAAAGGAATTAACAATCCAATTGAAAAATGGGCAGAAGACATGAATAGACACTTCACCAAGGAGAATATTCAGGTGGCCAGCTAACACATGAAGAGATGCTCACAATCATTGGCCATCAGAAAGATGCAAATCAAAACAACAATCAGATACCGTCTCACCCCAGCACTGATGGCAAGGTTCAGCGAGACAGAAAATAACAAATGCTGGTGGGGATGTAGAGAGATAGGGACTCTCATACACTGCTGGTGGGACTGTGAAGTGATACAACCACTGTGGAAAGCAATATGGTGATTCCTTAGAAAGCTGGAATTGGAGTTACCATTTGACCCAGTAATCCCATTACTAGGTATATATCCTAGAGAGGTGAGAGTCAGGATAGAAACAGATATATCCACACTCATGTTTATCAGAGCACTATTTACAATAGCAAAAAGATGGAAACAACCTATGTGCCCATCAGCGGAAGAATGAATGACCAAACTGTGGTACATACACATAATGGAATGCTATGCAGCACTAAAGAACAATGTAGAGTTGGCAAAACATTGCATAATATGGATGAACTTGGAGGACATTATACTGGGTGAAATAAGTCAATCACAGAAGGACAAATATAGTTTTAGTTTGTTGTTGTGGAGGGTCAAGGAAAGGTTTATATATGGAGGGAAACTTTCTTTGTTCGTTGCCAGGGGTGGGAGGGGAGGAAAGGGAACACGGCATAAAAAAAACAAAACAAAACAAAAAAAACCCTGCATTGACTCATGTCACTTTAGTTTTGTGTATTTCACTGTACATAAATTATGTTTCAGTAAAAAGCATTAAAAAGAAAAGAAAATTAGAGATTGTCAAAAATGAAATGGATTATACAAAGATTGATATCCTAGGCACTAGTGAGCTGAAGTGGACTGGTATTGGCCATTTTGAATCAGACAATCATATGATTTACTACACTAGGAATGACAAATTCAAGAAGATGAATGGCATCACATTCATGGACAAAAAGAACATTTCAAGATCTATACGGAAGTACAATGCCATAATTGATAGGATAATATCTATACACCTACAAAGAAGACCAGTTGATATGACTATTATTCAAATCTATGCACCAACTACTAATGCCAAAGATGAATAAATTGAAGATTTTTACCAACTTCTGCAACTTGAAATTGATCAAACATACAATCAGGTTGCACAGATAATTACTGGTGATGGGAAAGTGAGAATGGAAACAAAAAGGATTGGTATTTGGAAAACATGGTCTTAGTGATAGAAACAATGCCAGAGATCACATATAGAATTTTGCAAGACCAATGATTAATTCATTGCAAATACCTTTTCTCAACAACATAAACAGTAACTATATGTGTGGACTTCACTGGATGGAATACATAGTAATCAAATTGACTACAACTGTGAAAAGAGACATTAGAGAAGCTCAATATCATCATTGAGAACAAGACCAGGGTCTGACTGTGGAACAGACCATCAATTGCTTGAATATAGCTTCAAGTTGAAGCTGAAGAAAATTAAAACAAGTCCACAAAAGCCAAAGTATGACCTTGAATATACCCCACCTAAATTTAGGGAGCATCTCTAGAATAGATTTGATGCATTGGATATTATCAACTAAAAACTAGACAAGTTGTGGTGTGACATCAAGGACATAATACATGAAGAAAGCAAAAGGTCATTTAAAAACAGAAAGAAAAGAAGTGGATGTCAGAAGAAATTCTAAAACTTCCTCTGAAACATAGAGTAGCTTAAGCAAATGGAAGAAATGATGAAGTAAAGGAGCTAAACAGATAATTTCAAAGCCATCTTGAAAAGACAAAGTAAAATATAATGAAACATGCAAAGACCTGGAATTAGAAAATCAAAAAGGAAGAACATGCTTGGCATTTCTTAAGCTGAAAGAACTGAAGAAAATATTTATACCTCAAGTTGCAATATTGAAGGGTTCTATGGGCAAAATGCTGAATGATTCAGAAAGCATCAAAAGAAGATGAATACACAGTCACTGAACCAAAAAGAATTGATCAAAGTTCAACCATTTCAGGAGGTAGCGTATGATTAAAAATTGATGGGATGGAAGGAAGAAGTCCAAGCTGCATTGAAAGCACTGGTGAAAACAAGATGCCAGGAATTAATGAGATACCAATTGAGATGATTCAACAAGCAGATGCAGCGCTGGAAGTGCTCACTCATCTATGCCAAGAAATTTGGAAGATAACTACCTGGGCAACCATGTTGAAGAGATGCATATTTGTGCCCATTTCAAAGAAAGGTGATCTAACAGAATATGGAAATTATAAAATAATATCATTAATATCACAAGTAAAATTTTGTGAAGATAATTCAAAAATAGTTGCAGCAGTGTATTGACAGGAATCGCCACAAATTCAAGCAGATTCAGAAGAAGACCTAGGATAAGAGATATCATTGCTGATGTTAGATGTATTTTGGCTGGAAGCAGAGAATACCAGAAAGATGTTTATCTGCATTTTATTGACTATGAAAAGGCAGTCAACTGGGTGGATCATAACAAATTATGGATAATAACATTGCAAACAATTGGAATTTCAGAACACTTAATTGTACTCACGAGGAACCTGTACATAGACCAAGAGGCAGTTGTTCAAACATAATAGGGGGATACTGCATGTTTAAAATCAGGAAAGGCATATGTTATAGCTGTATCCTTTCACCATACTTATTATATCTGTATGCTGAGCAAATAATCCAAGAACCTGTGCTATATGAAGAAGAACATGACATCAGGATTGGAGGAAGACTCGTTAACAACGTATAATATGCAAATTACACAACCTTGCTTGCTGAAAGTGAAGAGGACTGGAAGCACTTAGTGATGGAGACCAAAGACTATATAGCCTTCACTATGGATTACACCTCAATATAAAGAAAACAAAAATCCTCACAACTGGACCAATAAGCAACATCTTGATAAACAGAAAATATCGATGTCGCCAAGGATTTCATTTTACTTGGATCCACAATCAATGCCCATGGAAGCAGCAGTCAAAAAATCAAATAACATATTGGGCAAAAAGAGGCTACAGAGGACCTCTTTAAAGTAGGTGTTGAAAAGCAAAGATGTCTCTTTGAGGCTGACCCAAGCCATGGTATTCTCAGTTGGCTCATATGCATACAGAAGATGGAGAACATATAAAGAAGACCAAAGAAGAATTGATGAATTTGAATTATGGTGTTGGTGAAGAATATTGAATATACCATAGACTGTCAGAAGCAAAATCAAATCTTCTTGGAAGAATTACAGCCAATTCTGGAATTGAGGATGATGAGACTTCATCTCATGTACTTTGGACATGTTTTCAGGAGGGACCTGTCTCTGGAGAAGGACATCATGATTGGTAAAGCAGAGGGTTGATGAAAAAGAGGAAGACATACAGCAAGATGGTTGACACAGTGGCTGCAACAATGGATTCAAACATGTCAATGATTATGAGGATGGCACAGGACCAGTGTTTAGTTCTGGTGAATATAGGGTCTCTATGAGTCAGAACTAACTCAACAGCACCTAACAACAGCAAGCAAAACTTATCCTAGCCCTGGGGATACAAGGATAAAATTCTCTGCCCACATTCTCACAATGTGGTAGGGGAAACAGGTCAGTAAGTTGACAAGAAGAAGAAGTAGAAGAGACCCAATGGTAGAATTTTTGCCTTCCATGTGTAAGACCTGGGTTTGATTTCTGGCCACTGCACCTCATGCAGAGCCACCACCTGTCTGTCTGTGATGCTGAACAGGCCTTCCAGATTGAAATGGACTAGGAAGAGAGACCTGTCAATCTACTTCCAAAATCAACCAATAAAAACCCTATGAATCTCAAAGATCTCATCCCCAACTGTTCATGGGCATAGTGCAGGACCAGGCATGGTTTTGTTCCATTGTGTATGAGGTGGCCGTGAGTCAGGGTCAACTCAAGGGTAGCTAACAATAACAGTTCTTTTGGACCTTGCTTGAAGAATAAGAGTTTGATAACAGGCTTGAGAGCATCCTCCTTGTAGCTCTTAGGGAGCCCGGAGAAGGGCATCCAACTCCTCTGAGGGAACAGAGGGCAAGTGTTAGTAGAGGAAGGTAAGGAGAGGACACCTGAGCTGAACATGGAAGACCAGATAGGAGTTAGCGAAGTGAAAGTGATGGGACAAGGGTGATTCTGGCAGAGAGAACTAAGACACAGGACAAAACTCTAATACAGGCATTATGACAATAGCAAAGGTTGAGCCCCATTTTGCCCAGGCCCAGCTCTGGAAGATGGTAGAGTAGAAAGAACAAGGGACGGGGTCTGGAGACTTAGGTCCAGTGTCATGGGATTTTTGGGCCTCACTTTGCTTGAATGTAAATAGGAGGCAGATGGGTGGATCCTTAAGATTCCCTCTCCCCTCACCTACACCCTTGGTGACACCCTAGTGAGTGGTTCAAAGGGCCAGGCCCCTTTCCTCTTCTTCACACTCAGGGCCTGAGTGTCCTGTGTGATCTCCCCAGACCAAGGTGCTTAGGACCCTGACTCTTAGATCAGGGAGCGAGTCGTCCTTTTGAATCTTAGGCTAGCTTTTGCAGAAGATCAGCCGATCGATAACTTTATCTGATAGACTCTCTTTGCCCGCCTCCCCAGCAGGCTCTTTTCCCCCTTAGGACTTTTCTCAGCATTGAGTTCTGTCTGCCAGGCTGGCATGTTTCATTTTTGTTTTTATTTCCTGCATCTGCATCTGCTACCACCAGAATCTATTATTGCTCTCTAGGGCTCATGCCCCTGACAGCGATTATTTGTAAATGTAAATCAGAGAGCCAGGGACAAAGCTTTCATGACAGTCTCTATGGTAGTGGTGGTGGCAGCAGCAAGATGAGCAAGTACTAGCCCCCGCTGAGTCCCCTTTGGTGCAGGGCCAAGGGGTGGGAGTGGGGCGGGGAGGCAAGGAGCTGACACTGTATGGCTCAAGTTCAGGGAACTCTGTGGTAGTAATGTGAATTCTGGATTCTGAGGCACAGCCTTTAAAAGTATCCTTGAAAGGCAGGATTCATTTTTAAATCCCCACTTCCTACTACAGCCAGGCACATAGTGGGAGCTCAATTTAGGACTACCACTCCTCGGAAGGAAGGTTGGGCAATCCTACTTCCGTAGTGATACTGCCTCGGAAACCCAAGGAGGGGTCGCTATGAGTCAGGGCTGACTCGACGGCACATAACAACAACAACAACAGAACTTAAAAATGGAGTCACAAAGGGGAAGACAACCCTTCTTTCACCACCTTCTTACCTTCTTTTTTCTCCCTGAGAAATGGTTACCCTAAAAGGGAGATATACTTCAGTTCAAGACTGAGAATATTACCAACTCTTGTCTTTGTTTTAAATAGAATTTTATTGTGTTTTTGGTGAAGGTTTAAATAGCAATTTAGGTTTCCATTCAACACTTCCTACACTATCTGTTCAGTGACATTGATTACATTCTTCACAATACATGAACATTCATTATTTCCATTCTGGTGGTTCCATTTCCATTAATCTAGTTTCCCTGCCCCCTTTGTTTTAAAGTAATTGTTGACCATTTGGACTCATATAGGTGAGTTTTTAAATTCCTGCATCTGTACTTACAGGTGATATTCATTATTTTGTGAGCAAATTTGTTATTTACCTATAAGGTGACCGCAGGGGTTAATTTCAGTTCAAGGTTTAAAGAGTATCTCAGTCCAGTAAGTCTTTTTTTTTTTTTTTAGAAATTTGAGATTATGTTCCACAATTTCTTCCTATTCTATCAGGGTCCGTCTATTGTGACCCTGATTAGAATGGTCAGTAGTGGTATCCAGGCACTACCCAGTTCTTCTGGTCTCAAAGTAGATGAGGCTGTGGTTCATATAGATTGTTGTTGCTGTTGTTTCAAAATTATGTATGTTATAGAATTTATCATCAGTTTCCTTCATCTTTGTACATTTAAGTGACACCTTTTACCTTCGTCAAGCTGCGTATAGTTCAGCTTCATTCAGTGTTACTTCTTACCACCTAAAATAACAGGTATCTACTATCTAGAGAGTGAATCCCTCTACCCCATCCCTGGTAACAACTAGTGAACATTAATTTCTGTATATTTACTTGTTCATGCCATTTTATAAAAGTGAGAACATAGTGTGTGGTTTTCTATGGTTGACATATTCCACTCAACATAATGTCCTGCAGGCTCATACAGGTTCCAATATATTTCAAGAACTTTTTTTTTAATCACTGAATACTATTCCATTGTATACACTACATTTTACTTATCTATTCATCCATTAGGAGCTCTGGTAGCATAGTGCCTAAGGCACTTGACTGCTAACCAGAAGGCTGGCGGTTCAA
>NW_006921912.1:1213915-1248058 GCF_000298275.1 Orycteropus afer afer | reverse complement strand
CTTCCGTAGTGATACTGCCTCAGAAACCCAAGGAGGGTCGCTATGAGTCGGGGCCGACTCGATGGCACATAACAACAACAACAACAACATACTTTACTAAGCATGATATCCTTCTCCAGGGAGTGGTCCCTCCTGACAACATGCCTGAAGTAGGTGAGACAAAGTCTGGCCATTCTAGCTTCTAAGGAACATTCTGGCTGCACTTTTTCCAGGAGAGATTTGTTCATTCTTCTGGAAGCCCATGCTAATTTCAATATTCTTAAACAACACTACAATTCAAAGGCATCAACTCTACTTTAGTCTTCCTTATTCATTGTCCAGCTTTCATAAGCATATGAGGCAATTGAAAATACCATGCCTTGGGTCAGGCACACCTTACTCTACAAAGTGAAAATTTCACTTCTTAACACTTTAGAGAGGTCTTTTGCAACCGATTTGCCTAGTGCAATATGATATTTGATTTCCTGACTGCTGTTTCCAGGGGTGCTGATTATGGTCTCAGTAAAATGAAATTCCTGACAACATCAGTCTTTTCTCCATTTATTGTGATGTTGCTTATTGGCCCAGTTGTGAGGGTTTTTGTTTTCTTTATATCGAGATATGTTTGATACTAAAGACTGTAGTCTTTGACCTTTATCAGTAAGGGCTTCAAGTCATTTTCCCTTTCAGCAAACAAGGTTGTGCCATCTGCATAGCACATGTTGTTAATGAGTCTTCCTTCAATCCTAATGCCACGTTCTTCTTCCTATAGTCCAGCTTCTCAGATTATTTGCTCAGCATACAGATTGAATAAGTATGGTGAAAGGATATAACCCTGACACACACCCTTCCCTATTTTAAACCACGCAGTATTCAAACAACAGCCTCTTTGTCTATATACAGGTTCCTCATGAGCACAATTAAGTGTTTTGGATTTCCCATTCTTTGCGATGTTATCCATAATTTGTTATGATCCACATAGTCAAATGCCTTATCACAATCAATAAAACACAGGTAAACATGTTTTTTGTATTCTTTGCTTTCAGCCAACATCCATCTGACATCAGCAATGATATTCCTCAATCTATATCCTCTTCTGAATCTAGCTTAAATTTCTGGGAGTTCCTGTCAATATACTGCTGCAACCATTTTTGAATTATCTTCAGCAAAATTTTACTTGTGTGTGATATTAATGATATTGTTCGATGAGTTTAATGTTCTGTTGGATCACCTTTCTTTGAAATGGTCACAAATATCGATCTCTTCCAGTCAGTTGGCCAGGTGATGAACATAGGTGTGCATATGTCTGTTCTTATCATTTCTATTAGAGCCATAGGGTATATACCTAGGAGTGGAATTGCTGGACCCATATGACAGCTCTACCTCTAGTTTTTGAGGAACCACCAGGCTTTTCTGCAACAGCTATACTGTTTTTCATTCCCACCAGCCATGGATGAGGGTTCCAATGTCTCCACATCCCCTTCAAAACTTGTTATTTTCTGGGTTTTTTTTTTTTTTTTTTTTCATTTTTCTCAGTCATCCTGCTGGAAGTAAAATTGTATCTCATTGTGGTTTTGATTTGCATCTCTGTGATGGCTAAAGACATTGAGCATTTTTTCATGAGTCTCTTTGAATACCCTCTTTGGTGAAGTGTCTGCTCCTGTCCTTTGTCCAGTTTTTGATTGGGTTATTTGTCTTTTTGTTGTTAAGTTATAGAAGTTTTCTATATATTCTAGATATTAGACCCTTATCAGTTATATCATTCCTGAAGATTTTTTTCCCAGTCTGTAGGTTGTCTCTTTACTCTTTTGACAAAGTCTTTTGATGAACATAAGTATTCGACTTTTAAGAGGTCCCAGTTATCTATTTTTTTTTTCTGCTGCTCCTGCATCATTTATCAACTCTTGATGTATATGTATGTCTTAGTTTCCCAGGGCTGCCACAACTAAGTACCACAAAGTGGGTGGCTTTCAAGAATAGAAATTTATTGTCTCACAGCTTTGGAGGCTAGAAGTCCAAATCAGGGTATTGGTTCTAAGGGACAGTCCTTTTTGTAACATCAAGTGTTGTTTGGCATTTCTTGGCTTTTAGTCCATTCCTCACATGGTCCCTTCCCTCTGTGTGTGCCTTTCAATGTCTTTTTTTCCCTCTTTATATGACACTGCTCAGAAAAGATTAGGTTTAGGACTTACCCTACTCTGGTAATGACCTCATTAACAAAATAAAAGAAAAACTATTTGTAATAGGGTCACAGTCACAGGTATAGGGGATAGGACTTCAACATACATTTTGAGGGAGACATACGACTCAATCCATAACCCTGCAACTTGGAATTGGGAGAAGAGGTGAAGAGGGAGCCAGACGGGTGGGTGTTATTGAGCTTGTTTTCTGGGGGGTGTGGAGAGTCCCCATCGACCATTTAAGCTTGTTCATGGGCCAACACCAAAGGGAAAAAGGCAAGATACAGAGCAGTGTTGTAGAGCATGCTGCCTTTTAGGTTAAAAACATACAGGTTTGTATGTATATAAAATACCCCTAAGAGAGAAAATTATAACAGTAATTGCTTTTGAGGGGTGAAGCAGAGGAAATGGGAAACTCAGGATCAGAGGTAGAACTACTTACCTTTTGCTACATACTCTTTTGTACCATTTAAATTCTTCACTATATGTTTTTAATTGCCTAATCACAAAAACAAATTTTAATCTTTTTGTAATGACTTATTTTATTTTTTATTGTATTAAGAATAGACCCAGCAGAACAAACACCAATTTCTACATGTCCAGTTCAGTGACACTGATTACATTCTTTGAGTTGTGAAACCATTCTCACCCTCTTTTTCTGAGAAGTTTCTCTACCATTAACATAAGTTCACTGCCCTCAAAGGATCCTGTCTAACCTTTCTAGTTGCTGTTGTCAATTTGATCCCATATATCATATTTTTATGCAAATAATTTACGTGTATTACGATTTTTTTTTGCAACTTGCACCCTCTCCTTGTGAGGAATTTTCATATGTATACTATGCTAATTTTCTTTTTTTTTTTTTTAAAGCAACATCTTAAAGAGCACAATGCACAAGGCAGACATTCTTTACTAGTGAAGTTAAACTGTTGTTTGGTTTTAAGAGGATTTCAGGGGATGTTTTTGGTTTAAGGTTTAAAGATTATCTCAGAATACTAGTTTCAGGGGTTCATCAGCCTCAATGGCTTCAGAAAAGCTGGATTCTATGAGAATGTAAAATTCTATTCTGTATTTTCCCCCTTTTGATCAGGACTCTTCCATAAAATCTTTGATGAAAATACTCAGTAATGGTAGCCAGGCACCATCCAGTTCTTCTGGGCTCATGACAAAGGAGGTAGTTGTTCATGGAGGCAATTAGCCATACATTCCATTTCCTGTTCCTGTTCCTGCCTCTCTTTCTTCCTCTGTTGCTCCAGGTGAATAAAGACCAGTTGTACCTTGGATGGCCACTCACAAACTATTAAGACCTCAGGCACTACTCTGCAAAAATCTAGGAGGTACAACAGAAGCACTAAGGACATTATTAGGCCAATTAACTGGGATTTCCCATGAAACAATGACCCAAAACCGCCAAACCAAGGAAGCAAATCCCATGAAGTGTTTGGCTGTACAGAAGCAGCTTCAGCAGCTACTCTTCTGTTGTGACTATATCTATCACAAAACTTTTTGTTGATTCAACTTTTTGCAGGTTTACAAGTTATTGACAGCAATTACATTAATTAGCTGTGCAACCCTACCCTTAATCAATGTGATTTTTGCATCACTGTAAACTGAAACTCAGTACTCCATAAGCAGTTTTTTTTTTTTTTTTTTAAGACCAAGGACAGGAGTTGTAAGTAGGCAAGTAGATGGGTCCTTGAGAAAGGGAGTGAACTATAGCTCTTCCTCCCTTTATCTCCCTTGCTGAGTGTTTTTCAGAGGGAGATTGGAGAAGTAAGGAGTGGCTCTTTTCCCTGGAGCCCACGTTGTGAGTGTTACTTAAATTTCTTTCTTAGAATATTTACATAAGAAATCTTCCTTTCTCAACAATCTATTTTTCTTGTTCTCATCCAACCTGATCTTGCATTTGGAGGACTCCCCCTCTTACTGTCTGGGTATCTGTGGTATTATTGACTACACCTCTCAAGAAAACAGCTCTCTTTGACTTTTGCAAATCTTTTCTTTTCAAACTTTGGGAAGAATTACGCCTCACCAATAACCAGATGCTTGTGGGTTTCCTTTTTGTTTGAGTAGTATAGCACACACACACACACACACACACATCTTCTCCCATCTCCCTAAGTCAAATGCCTTCATAATGGCTATGGATATTATCTTTAATCTCATTTCTGCCCTACATTAATTGGTAGGGAAAAAAATCATAATGTTTGAGAATATTTCGAGCAGTGGAAAACTGTGTGTTAGAAAAGGAAGTTGTCTCCTAATCTAAAGTCTGTAGTTCACTGCCATTAATGTTATAATAATATTTTCCTTAAGTAACAAAGCTTCCTAACATTACTGTCCCACTTAGTTTGTAATTTCAGAAAATTATTTTCATGTTAACTGGAGGAAATTAACACATTACACTGAAATACAAATAATTCTTGCTTAAAGTTGGTTTGAATATTACTGTTAAGGAATTTGCTATTATCTCATTTTCATTTCCACAATTTATGGACTGTCACCTTTGGGTCTAGCATTAAATATGGCAGAAGCTGAGACAAGACCCTGTTTTTATGGAGCTTACAATCTTAGTGGGAAAGCAAGACTGAAAGACATGAAACAAAGAATCATGGAAGACATTCTATAACTAGGTGGCCAAGGGAGAAATAAGAAATAACTGATCTGTGCATGGAAAGAAAGGAGAAATCAACACAGACTAGTGAAGCTGGGAGAAGTCAGGCTTCATGGAGAAAGTAGACCCTGGGAGCTGGGCCATAAAGGATATAGGAAGGAGGGGCTCAGGGGAAAGGGTGGAGTTGAGAGGCTACATGGCAGCACATTCCAAATGAGTAGAAAAATATGAGCCAAGTCTTCACAGTGGAAACATTAGTGTGTAAGTGGGACACAGGATGGTATGATGGAAAAGATGTGAACTTCAAAGCAAGAAAGGCCTGAGTATTGGTCCTGGGTCTGCTATTAACTAGCTCTGTGACTTCCAAGATGTCACTCTTCCTAAGGACAAATCTCTTCATCTGAAAAAAAAAAAAAATGAGTATGTTGATATGTATCTTCTAAGGTTGTGAGGTTTAAATGAGTTTATGAAAGTCGCATACCAAGTGCCCAACAATTGCTAGCTCTGTCCACTGCCTGCCTCAAGTGGAATACTAGAATCCAGTAAGAGCTAAGAGTGAGACTAGATTATGGGGAAAAGTAAACACCAGACTTAGGAATTTGAACTCTTATCTTTTTAGGCATGAGGACCCACTGGATGTTTTTAGCAAAGAAGTGAAACGGTAAAGGTCATGCTTTAGGAACATTAATTTGGAGTGGCCTTTGAAAAGACTGACTAGCCAGAGAAGCTAGAGGCATGGCTAGTGTTTGGTCATGAGATGTAAAGGAACATATTCTAGAAAGTAGGGATAGGACTTAATTACTTAGTGGATGAAATGATGGAGAGGAGAAAGCCAAAGATGAATCTAGGGCTTGGAGCAGAGTGATGGGACAACCATGATGCCAATAACAGAGTGGAAGACTAAAGGAAGGGAAGTGGCACTGAGCACACCTTGAGCATGGGACAACAGCTGAAAATCCAAAGGAAAAAGTCCAGTTGAGATGAAAGTCCTTGGGAGAGTGGTAAGTGCTAGAGATACAGATTTGAGAGCCAAGAATTCTCGTGTATCAAATCAGAAGGACAAAGGTGGGTTAGTGTGTGTGTGTGTCTGTGTGTGTGTGAGAGAGAGAGTGTGTGTGTGTATGTGTGTACATGGGCATCCACTCTCAGAGCCAGAGGGCAAAGGAAGGGCTTAGAAGTGGACATTGGTGGATACCTGTTGTTGGAGAAAGAGGAGATAGTGAACTGGGGCAGTGGAAGAGGAGGCAGGAGCAACGTTATATGGTAGCACCAAAGAAACTTGGGAAGAGGAATCCAAACAGACTAGGGTAGATCCTACTGTCAAATGTGATAACGAGTTAAAGAAAAATGAGGTCTGAGATAAGCTCATTAGGCTTGTCGAGAAGATGGCTTTAAGAAGGCAATTTCAGTCTAAGGCAATATGGATCCCTGCCCTTCCTGACCATCCATAACCCTCATTGTCTGCAACATTTTTACATGTGGTTTCCATTCTGTTTATTCTTTCATAGATTGCTTTCTTCTATTCTTCCCTCATTATGTGCCATGTGTAATCCACCCCCCTACCCCACACACATACACTGTGTTTATAAACTCTTTAGGAATGTTCTTTTGTCCTTTCCACCCATGAACCAGGGAAGAAAGCCTTCCCCATTTCAGTAAAGGACAAATCCATGCTTGCAGTTGCTCAGATTAGATACCTTGGGGTCATTTTTCCCTTTTTGTCTCCCACTCTATATTCAACTCTTCCAGAACCTTGTCAGACCTAACTTCTCACCACCTCTGCTGCTCCCACTCTGGTCCAGATCACCTTTATCTCTTGCCTCCTAAACTGTGAGAAAATAAATTTTTGTTTGTTAAAGCCACTCCTTTGTGGTATTTCTATTATAGCAGCACTAGAAAACTAAGACACCCTCCTATGGCTTCTTATTATATTGGAGTGAGAATTTAGTCTTCACCATGGCCCACAGGCCCTATGTGGTCTGAGTCCCTGCCAGTCTGCCTTATGTCCTGACTAACCACAATGGCCTGCTTGCTGAGCCTCCACTACACCCTCTCTGCTTGGGCATTCTTCCTCCAGATGTCAACATAGGTTGCTCCCCACTTCCTTCAAGCCTCTGCTCAACTATCCTCTAATCAATGAAGATTCCTGGCTACCTTATATAAGATATAAGAAAGCAAGAATCTTCCCCAATCCTAAATTCTCTATCCCTTTTATTTTGGCTTACTTTTTTCCTAATGGCTCTCTTATCTCTTCCAATGGGAAGAATACCCTATAAAGACAAGGAATTTGTTTTATTTACTGCCTTGAACTCAGTGCCTAGAGCAATGCCTGACACATGCCAGGTGGTTCCCACACCACTGCCATCAAGTTGATTCTGACTCATAGTAACCCTATAGGACACGGGAGAACTGCCCCATAGAGTTTCCAAGGCTGTAAATCTTTACAGAAGCTGACTGCCACATCTTTCTCCCACAGAGCAGCTGGTGGTTTCGACCACGACCTTTTGGTTAGCAGCCAATGAATTAACCACTATACTACCAGAGCTCATTCTCATGTGGTTAATAACCAGGAATTGAATGAAAGAAAAGGGAAACTAACACTTGCAGATATTTTCTCTGTGCTAAGTTGTGTCTTAAGCATTTTCACCTCATTTACTCTTCACAACACCTTACCCAAAACCAAACCAAACCAAACACACTGCCAAGTCGATTCCAACTCGTAGTAACTCCCACTGGGTTTCCAAGGCTGTAATCTTCACAGAAGTAGGCTACCTTATCTTCCCCCTGTGGAAAAGATGATGGGTTTGAACCACTGACCTTGGGCTTTGTAGCCAAATATCTTACCCACTATGCCACTAGAGCTCCTTCACAACACCTTAGGGTATCATTATTCCTTTTATATGAATGAAGAAACAGATAAATGTAGGTGGGGATCAATATTTATTTATTTAAATTGAGTGTTCAGGATGGAGGGAGATAACAGAGAGTCAGTAGATCATGTGACTTCATTTTGCTCTCATTTATTTATCCATAAAATATTTATTAAGCACCTCAGTATACCAGGCCCTTTGCTAGTTTCTGGGGATCTAAAATTGAATAGAAAACAATTTCTGGTTTCCAGGATAGTGTTGGAAACAGCCGTTTAAACAAAAACTTAGAGCAATGTGATAAGTGCTTATAGTAACCTAGGAATTTGTCTTTCAGAAAGCACAGGTAAGAAAGTGGTTACCTTTCTGGATAAGCTAGAAAAGACTTCCTAGAGGTGGTGACATTTAAGGTGAATCTGTGAGTGAGTGCTAGACGTTCAGACAATTGGAAGGATAAAGACCATGCTCTTGAGCTTAGCATACAGAGCCTTCATAACTTGGCCTCTCCCTGACTCATCAGCCTCATCTCCTGCCACTCTCTCATCATACACACAAGCTCCTCATTATTTCCTGCATCTACTATGCTGTTTCTTGTCTTTTCCCATACTACTTCCTCTGTCTGAATGCCCTTCCCACCTCCTTTTCATTAAAGCTCAGCTCAGCATCATCTCCTCCCCAGGATAGACCCTGTACCATTCTTTGAGCCTCTATATTACCCTCCCCATAGATTAGCTCATTGTTTTTGCAACTCCCTACAAACCATAACCTCTTTGAGGACAATTTATCTTAATCACCTTTGTTCTTGCTGGTGAGAAGTCACTTAGTGGACTCTCAACGTATGTTTGTTGGACCAAAGTGGACCTGCGCTAGAGGAGAGAAGAGGATTTTTAAGGCTTGGGAAAAACCATGCACATATTGAAGGAACCTAGGGACCAGTCTGGTAGCATAGTACCTAAGGCACTTGACTGCTAACCAGAAGGCTGGAGATTCAAACCCACGAGCTACTCCTTGGAAGAAAGATGGCGCAATCTACTTCTGCAGTGATACTGCCTCGGAAACCCAAAGAGGGGTCACTATGAGTCGGATCCTACTCGATGGCAAACAACAACAACAACAGGGACCAGTCAGTTGAGAAGGTAGGATTGATAAGCTGAAGAGAGTAGTAGCATTAAGGAAGCAGGTAGAGGGACACTTGGGCCATGGATATAGACAAAGGCAGGTGAAAGAGTCTGCACAGGATAGCCTTAAAACTGCGAACTGGAAGATCAAGGAAAGCAAAGTGTCCAACTGAGTGAAATAAGCCTTGTGAGCTCATCTTATGTACAAGAGTTACCTGGGCTGGAGACCCATGTGGGGCACCTTGGAGCCAGCCGACTGATCACAGGGCTGTGGGAACATTATTTCCTCCCTCCTTACACACATCAGCCTGGCCACCTGAGTGAAGGGTTCTTTCTAAAATTGTATTGAACCTCAAAAGAAATCTCTTGAGGTGTGGTCTCTGACACTGCCATTGTTCTTTGGTGCTGTCAAGTCATCTCTGACTCATAGCAACCTTATGTACAACAGAATGAAACACCACCCAGTTGTGTACCATCCTCACAATCCTTGCTATACTTGAGCCCGTTGTTGCAGCCACAGGGTCACTTCATCTCATTGAGGGTCTTCCCCTTTTTCGCTGACCCTCTACTTTACCGAGCATGATATCCTTCTCCAGGGAATGGTCCTTTCTGACAACACAACCAGAGTAGGTCGGACAAAATCTGGCCATTCTCATATCCAAGAAGCATTCCAGCTGCTCTTTTTCTGGGACAGATTTGTTCATTCTTCTGGCAGTCCATGGTACTTTCAGTTTTCTTCACCAAAACCACAACTCAAAAGCATCAACTCTTTTTTGGGCTCCCTTATTCCTTGTCCAGCTTTCACATGCATATGAGGTGATTGAAAATACCATGGTTTAGTCTTCAAAGAGACATCCTTAGTCTTCAAAGAGACATCTTTGCTCTTCAACACTTGAAAGAGGTCTTTTGCAGCAGATCTGCCCAGTGCAATATGTCATCTGATTTCTTGACTTCTACTTTCATTGGTGTTGATTGTGGATCCAAGTAATATGAAATCTTTGACAACTTCAGTCTTTTCTCTGTTAATCATAATGCTGCTTATTGGTCCACTCGTGAGGATTTTTATTTTCTTTATATTGAGGTGTAATCCACACTGCAGACTATAGGCTTTAATCTTTATCAGTAAATTGGTTCAAATCATCTTCACTTTCAGCAAACAAGGTTGTGTCGTCTGTGTATCACAGGTTGTTAATCAGTCTTCTTCCAATCCTGATGCCACATTCTTCTTTATATAGTCCAGCTTCTCAGATTGTTTGCACAGCATACAGATTGAATAAGTGTGGTGAAAGGATACTACCCTGATGCACTCCCTTCTTGACTTTAAACCATGCATTTTCCCCTTGTTATGTTTGAACAATAGCCTCCTGGTCTATGTACAGGTTCGTGATGAGCACAGTTAAGTGTTCTAAAATTCCCATTCTTCTCAATGTTATCCATAATCCGTTATGATCCACATAGTCAAATGCTTTTTCATAGTCAATAAAACACAAGTAAACATCTTTCTGGTATTTGCTTTCAGCCAAGGTCCATCTGACATCAGTGATGATATCCCTCATTCCACATCCTCTTCTGAATCCCATTCCACATCCTTTTCTGAATCCAGCTTGAATTTCTGGAAGTTCCCTGTCAATATACTGTTGCAACCGTTTGTGAATTATCTTCAGAAAAATTTTACTTGAATGTGATATTAAGGATATTTTTGATAATTTCATCATTCTGCTGGATCACCTTTTTTTGTAATGGGTACATATATGGATCTCTTCCAGTCAGCTGGCCAGGTAGCTCTCTTCCAAGTTTCCTGGCATAAATGAGTAAGTGCCTCCAGTCCAGCATCTGTTTGTTGAAACATCTAATTGGGTATTCCATCAATTCTTGGAACCTTGTTTTTCACCAATTCCTTCAGTGCACCTTTGACTTCTTCCTTCAATACCATTGGTTCTTGATCATATGCTACCTCCTGAAATAGATGAGCATTGACCAGTTCTTTTTTGTACAGTGACTCTGCATAGTCCTTCATCTTCTTTTGATGCTTCCTACATCATTCAGTATTTTGCCCATAGAATCTTTCAACATTGCAGCTCAGGGCTTGAATTTTTTTCTTCAGTAATTTCAGCTTCAGAAACACTGAGCATGTTCTTCCCTTTTGGTTTTCTAACTCCAGGTCTTTGCACATTTCATTATAGTAATTGACTTTGTCTTCTCAAGCTGCTCTTTGAAATCTTCTGTTCAGCTCTATTATCTTGTCATTTTTTTCCATTTGCTTTAGCTACTCTCCACTCAAGGGCAAGTTTCAGAGTCTCTTCTGACATCCATTTTGGCTTTCTTTTCTCATCTTTTTAATAACCTCTTTCTTCATGGATGATGTTCTTGATGTCATCCCACAATTCTTCTGGTTTTTGATCATTGGTGATCAATGCATGAAATCTATTCTTCAGGTGGTCTCTAAATTCAGGTGTGATATAATCAAGATCATATTTTGACTCTTGTGGACTTGTTTTAAATTTTCTTCAGCTTCAACTTGAACTTGGATATGAGCTCCTGGCCTTGTTTAGCTGAAGATATTGAGATTCTCCATCGCCTCTTTCCACAGATATAGTTGATCTGATTCCTGTGTATTCCATCTGGCAAGGTCCACTGGATAGCTGCCATTTATGTTGTTGACAAAAGGTATTTGCAATGAATAAGTCATTGATCTTGCAAAATTCTCTCATGTAATCTCCAGTGTCATTTCTATCACCAAGGCCTAACTCTAATGTTGGTAAAAGAAAATTAATGCCTCCTTTCATATACTGCCAAAGCTCTTGATAGCATTTCACCTTGGCTGAGGGCAGACAGGTCTTCCAGGTACCAAGCTCTGAGCTCCTGAAAGGGCAGCCCTTAGCATAATGTTAACCAAAACCAACTCACTGCCACTGAGTTGATTCTGACTCATAGCAACCCTCATTGGGTTTCCAAGGCTGTAAAACTTTTTTTTTTTTCCCTTAATTTTTATTGTGATTTAGGTGAAAGTTTAGAGAGCAAATTCATTTTCCATACAGCATTTTATACACATTTTGTTTCCTGATATTGACTGCAATTCCCCACAATGTAACAGCTCTCTTCCCACTTCCTTCCTGTAGTTACTGCTTCCTTGTGTCCTTCCCTCCTAGGCACTCCTGCCCCTCCCAGCTGTCTCCCTGTGCAAACACTGCCCTTCTGTTCTCCCACAATTGATCGCTCCAAGGAGTGTATATACCTGATGTAAGTGTTCACCCCATGTGCCTGTCTATTGTTTGGCTGGAAGCCACAGGAGTGAGTTCAGTTCAAGACCTGAAGGGTATCTAGGGGCCATAGTCTCAGGGTCCAAGGCTGTACATCTTTATGGAAGCAGATTGTCTCACCTTTCTTCCATGGAGCAACTAGTGGGTTTGAACCACCAACCTTTTGGCTAGCAAACAAATGCCTTAACTACCACACCACCAGAGCTCCTTCGCATAATGTCAAGTACCCAATAAATACTTGGAGTGAATGAATAATATCATGAATGAAAGCTAAGTTTGGCCTCAGATTGTGACTTACGTGCTTTAACCTATTTCCCAGGCTCTCCTCAACCCATATGATGTGCCCCTGGCCATGTCCTGTTCTTCCCTTCTCAGTCCATAGCTGACAAGTGAAGGTCATGTCTGAAGTCCAGAAAATGCCTATGAGATTACCCCAGGTCAAGTTTGAAACCTACCAGAGTCTGAGTGGCTAACTCTGACTGCTACCTCCTTCCCTGGGTCCAGGATAAAGGACCAATTGAATAAGCCCCTCAACTACCTCCCTAGGGAAATGGAGAACTTGACCATTCAGTTCAGGATGAAAGGGCAGGAGTGATAAAGGGAAGATATGCTCACTAGGAATCAGGGTAGTACCACTTGTGACCTTAAACAAGCTCTTAGGGTCTGTAAGTCTCCACATCTTCATCTGCTAAATGGGATTGATTATATGTACCATATTTATGTCAAAGTATTGTTGGGAAGAATTAGAGGATATGTGTTTCACAAATTACAGTGGGATAAGTCTGAAAGTATTGCCCTGAGGTCTCCCTATTCACTCATCTTGAGGGGGAGAGCTGAATCTCCACGAGTAGCGAGGGGTGAGAGTGGCCAGCTTTGGAGTTGGAGTTAAGCTGGATCCCCTCATGCTTTACTACCTGGGCTACTTTGCAAATCCTACTTCTCTGCTTTCCACTTGGATTTTCTGGGTGCAGGTTCTGAGTGAGAAGTCACAGTACAGTTCCCCAAAACTGTGAAAGAAACCCAGAGCAACAAAAAGAAGTTTGGTTTCTTCCCATGACTCTCTTCCCACTCTTCATTTTTTCTGAGACCCTCTCCCTCTTTCTTTCCCTCAGGACAGTGTTTGTGGCTGTGAGAGGGTAGGCCTTGGGCCTGGAAGAAAGATGACTACTTTTTCCATCAACAGTTACTTTCAGTCATTTCTGGGCTGACTACCCAGAGCCAGGGTTACTCTCTTCTGCTCCTTTCTCCAGACTCTCTCTGGGAAGGAAGAGGGAAAAAGATTGCATCTATACTTCGCAGCTATCATGCCTCCTTCAGTAGCATTATGGTGGGAATGAGGACAAGAAGGGGGATGAAATGAGTGGCTCATACCCTGATTTTAGAATGCTACCTTTGGAGAGTCTGCTTTGGAATGAGCAAAGCTGGCCAAGGCTAAGGCTAGAGACTTCCCTTTTCCCACTCCCCTTTATCTATCTTTTGCCTCCTCCCTCTCAGATCTACGAGTTGCCATCAAGTCGACGCAACTTATGGTGACCGCTTTTGTGTCACAGTGAAGCTGTTCTCCATGGGTTTTCAATTGCTGGTTTTTCTGAAGTAGATTATCAAGCCTTTCTTCCAAGGCATCTCTGGGTGGACTTAAGCCACCAACTTTTTGGTTAGCAGCCTAGTGTATTAACTGTTTGCACCACCCAAAGACTCACCTTATCAGACCTAGAAGAATAATGATGATGGTAGTGGTAATAGCAGCTTGTAACTTTTAGAATACTTATGTGTTAGGCACTGTGCTAAACATTTTACATGATTATCCTATTTAATCTTATGTAGGGGTATTATTGTTACCCCCATTTTGCAGATGAGGCCTTTGAATCACAGATAGGTTAACTTGCCATGGTCCTCCAATTGGCAAGTAGTAGAACCAAAATTCAAATGCTGGCATTTAGACTCCAGAGCCTGCACTCAAAAACCAAAAAACAAACCCACTGACATCAAGTCAATTCTGACTCATAGCAACCCCCACTGGGTTTCCAAGGCAGTGAATCTTTATGGAAGTAGTTTGCCCCATCTTCTTTCTGGCAGCTGGTGAGTTTGAACTGCCAGCCTTCTGATTGGCAGTCCAATGCTTAGGCCACTACACCACCAGAGCTTCTGTAAAGATATTTAATGTTATTAGTCTCTACCTGCTGCCATGCAGTCAATTCCAACTCATAGTGACCCCCATTGGATTTCCAAGGTGGTAAATCTTTACAAAAGTAGATTGCCTCATCTTCCTTCTGGCGGCTGGTGGGTTTGAGCCACCAACCTTCTGGTTAGCAGTCAAATGCTTTAGGCACTGCACCACCAGAGCTCCTTTCAACAACTATTATATGAAAAGAAAGGGATGGTACAATATAACCTAACTGGGCCTCAGTATGCTCTATGTGTTCAGGGTAGCTAGAGTGCATGTGTGCACATGTGCATGTGTACGTGTGTGTGTGTGAGAGAGAGAGAGAGAGAGAGAAAGCGAGAGAGAGAGTGAGAGGTTGAGAGAGGAGTTGTAAATACTTGCTGAAGCCAGATATTATTTGTCCTGATGGGACCTGCCCAGATGCAAAGCCTGTCTCTGTGGGGCAACCTGAAGACCCAGCTCTCAGAGAAAGCTACCCAGGACCTGAACACAATACCTGGCACATTGCAAACATTTAGTATTTGTTCCAAAAAACCAAACTCACTGCCGTCAAGTTAGAGCCAACTCATAACGACCCCTCCTTGGGTTTCCGAGGTGGTATCACTATGTAAGTATTAGATTGACCCATCTTCCTTCCAAGGAGTGGCTGGTGGGTTTGAACCACCAGCATTCTGGTTAGCAGTCAAATGCCTTAGGCACTACACCACCAGAGTTCCTTTAGTATTTGTTAGGTGACTCAAAAATAAATTTCTGACCTAGGGATCAAAGGTGGAAGTTTCAAGCTCTAGCAAGATTGTGGTGTGTGCCCCTGGGCAAGTCTTGTCCTTACCTAGTCCCCAGTTCCCTTCTCCAAAAATCAAAATGTTGGTAATAGACGCTATTTCAGCCCCAGGCTGAAATGTGCTGCACAAGTTCAGAATGGAGGCATCAGCCTGCTCTGCTGAGCTCCAGGGCCCTGGACTGCCTCTGGCTCTGGAAACATTTGTTTGAAGCTCAGTTCAGATGCTCCCAATCAGCTACCAGGACTGTCTGGGAAAGATTGTGAACAGAGAAGGCCATACGGACAGAAAAAAGTCTACCCTAGACACCTCAAATGAGCAGGACCCTCTAGCCCATATCTCCTGGGGGCAGGTGAGGCCAGGTTGCACTTGACTGTGGGTAGAGCATAGGGTCCTAAGCTCTCATCTCCAGAGATCCTTGGATGTAGACAAGGGCCCCCAAAGCATGACTTCTCCTACATGCCAGAAGGAATGCTGCATCTGATTTCATTTCCCACAGCTGGCAGAATAACGTCAATATGTATATATATACATATATGTGTGTGTGTGTGTGTGTGTGTGTGTGTGTGTATAGTAGCACAGACAGAGTAAAGAGAAAACAAATTTTGAATTGTTGGGCATTATCAAGGATTTCAGGATTTTAACTCCCCAGGACTCCTGCATAAAGAGATGGAAATTTTAGCTGCAAGAGCCAAGAAATACACAGAAATATATAAATTTATTATCTATTATCTTTCCTTCTTCTAAACAACCCTGGAAAAGTCAAAAGATCATCTATTGTTTCACTGTTGATAAAAAACAGTTTGGGTTTGTTGGAGTATTGGCCGGAGCAGGCGATGAGAAGCCAATCAAAGAGGAAGAGAGGAGTGTTTTCCCAGGGCACCCTTCTGGAACCCCAGACCTCTTTGTAATTCTCCCTTTCTGTGTGTTAGTTTCACAAAGGTAATGTAGGTAAGGCCAAGCATGTAATTACACATTGGCTTCCACGGAATCATTTTGGCCAGCATTTATGAGCACCTCCTCTGTGCAAAGGTCTGGTAGTACAATGGTTAAGGTATTTGGCTGATCACCAAAGGATCAGTGGTTCAAACCCACCAGCTATTTGATGAAAGAAAAATCAGGCAGTCTGCTTCTGTAAATGTTTACAGCCTTAGAAACCTTATGGAGGTCCCTATGAATCAGAATTGACTCAATGGCAGTAAGTTTCATTTGGTTTGTGTTACTCTGTGTAAAGTTCTGTGTGTAGTGCTGCTGGAGACCCCAGTTTGTATTGTCAAGCTCACTGCTGCCAGGGGCTCAGGGCCTGGTGACTGTGTGCTAAGAGTGGTCATGGCATCTCTGCCACAGCTAACTTGGCCTGCCTGGAGAATCCAGAGAGGGGAGTGGCTATGGCACCTGGAGCAGGTTCAGGAAGGCCTTCCAGAGAAGATGACATCTGAGCAGGACCTTGAAGGATAAGTAAACTTTCTACCAGCAGAAAAGGGGAGCAAACACATTTCAGGCAAAGAGAACAGCATGGAAAACACGAATTGAAAGGCTGCATTTAGTCATCAGAACTTGAAGTTGGTGAGGCAGAGAAGATCTGAGCCAACTCCCTGCCCCTGAACTGACCCAGTCCCTGGCAATCTATCTGCTTAACGGAGGCCAGGCCTGATCAGAGATCTGATTTCTGAGCTCTCACTGATGCTGATATGGGTGTAATTCTCTACCTATGAGACTTGCACTGACCACCATCCCCACCACTGCCTTCAGCAGGCAGGCCTGTACCTGCAGCTGGGATCCCAGATCTGTAAGGAGGAAACTCACCTTTGGTTCACCTCCCCTGCTCTCACCTCTTTTGGCTAGAGAAAAGCCAGCTGTTGGGGAGCTGCTTGGCCACCACTCATGTAATGGAGGGACCATAGGGCCAAGGGAATTGGATCAGGCCCTAATCCCCTTACCACCTTCTTCCAGGGTATTGGGGCATTTAAAAGAAGGCTGCCTCCAACATAGCCCTGTTTGCCAGGAGTATCAGTCTCACATACACTGGTTCCTAAGGGGAAGCAGAGGGGTCCTGGACAGAGGGGCTGGGAACACCCACAGCTTCTCTTCTCCTGGTTGGACATGCTCTCAAAGGGAGGCCCTATATTCCTTCCACATGCCTTCTCTACCTCTCTTTTCTCAGGACAAAGGTGCAGGGGGAACCAGAATCCATAAATGGGTACTATCTGAGCCATGAGAAGCCCCAGAGGTAACGGAACCCCTCCAGAGCAGTCTGTTGTCCAGCTCCAGTCTGGACATCACCAGCTGGAACCACCAGCCAGAACCCTAAGTTTGGCACTTCACAAAGGAGCCAATTTTGTGGTTGGTCTGCTCTTCCTTTTGCTAAGTTGAAACTTTCCTTGTAGTAGCTTCACCCAGAGAGGTGAATTTAGGGGAGGGACCACTTAGAGATCAGATCTCTGTTGGCCCCTGCCTTGTACAAGGAACACAGGCTGAGAGACCCATGCTCATTTCTTGATTTTACTTGCAGCTCCTCTCACTGCCTTATGTTGGTGCCTAGAACCAGTTGGGAGGGAAGATTCATTTCCCAGAGACTGCTGTTTATCAGCATCTTCTGAAACCTCAACCCCCAGATGGTTAAGAGGGGCCCCAAGCCCTAGAAATAACTGTAATCTACATCTGTTACTTTTGGATTCTGCTTTTCAGTTTTCATAGCATTTTCACACATATTCCTCTATGATCCTCAAGCCACCCTGAGGGTAAGCAGGGTGAGATTTGTATCACCTTGACATTTTTACATCAGCAAATGGGGGTACAGAGTTAGTGATGTGCCTGAATTCATGCAGCTAATTTGTGGCAGAGCTGACACTGGAACCCAGGTCCCCAAACTTCTCCCACAGACCCCAGCCTCTCAGATCAGGTCCCCAGGTAGGCCCCAGGCACAGAATGGATGCCCAGTTCCCTGTCTGGAGCCAGTGTCAGTCTGAGTCTGTTGGTGGGGAGACTCTAAGCCCTATGTCAACTATTTCCTCTGTAAATCATGGCCTCTGAGATTCTTTCTAACCCCAGTGTTCTCTGGTCCCTGACTCTGTCACACATACCCTGCTCCATGATTAGAAAACAGCCACTTAATCATTTCTTCTGCATTTGGGAATGGTTGACAGAAATGGAGGACAAAGCTAAATCAGCACCACAGAACTATGGAAGTAACTGGGATTATGTAGGGACAGGCAGTATGAGGGCACTAGTCATTCAGTGGTAAAACTCTCCCCTGAGATGCCAGTGCACCTCATGCACAGCCACCAATCTTTTCTATCAGTGAAGTTTGTTGCTATGATGCTGAACACATTTCAACAGAGCTTCTGGCCTAAGATGGACTAGGAAGAAAGGCCTGGAAATCTACCAAAAATCAGCCAATGAAAACCCTTTGGATCATGACAGTCTGATCCCCAACCAATCATAGTAATGGCACAGGACCTGATGACATTTCGTTCCATTGTGGATGGGGTCACCACGAGTCAGGGGCTGATTTGACAGCAGCTAACAACAGAGACAGGGCATGTAGTCTAATGGGAAAGACAGGCTGTCAAGGCAGTCTTATGTAGACAAATCAATAGAGGGTATGTTTCTGTTCTACAAGTCCCATGCAAAACTCTTTCCCCTCACCTCATCAAGGATCCCTTTCCCCCAGCTCCCCCAGAGAGATATGAAGCCTACCTGAGAGGAGGCAGTCAGTAGTGCTTAATCTAGGCCAATCCCCAAAGGCTTCTTAGAGCCTGCAGGGATGTTGCTGGGATCTGGAAGTGACAAGGGGTATGGTTGGGGATCCTCCAGGCAGGCAGGGAGCTTGGCTACAGAGCCTTAGCAGCCTGGTGGACCAAGGAAATTCTTCTAGGCCTTCACAGAGAAGGCTGCCTCCACTGGGGCTGCTTGAAATGGGTTGACTTGAGTAGAGACCTAGAGAATTGATGCTCTGGACTACAGCCTCAGCCCCATGGCCCGTCGCACTGGTCTCACTCGGCCCTGGCCTGAAAGGAAAACTTTCCATTCCCCTTCCCAAGAAACCCCCTCACTTACGGGAAGCTGGGTATTATCTTAAGGTCTGTAAACTGCCTGCCTGCTTTTCCAGCTGGAGCTGTTCATTCAGAACAATTAGCACGCAGTTTAGAGCTGGAATGGAACATATGGCAAGGGGTTCTCAGGAGTAAGTGTGTGGCAGCCCAAGAAGGAGGGGAGCAGCCTGGGGAGGGGCAGGGGGGCGTGGTGTTTGGAAAAGGGGAGGGCTCCAAGCCTGCCACCTGACCCAGGTACACCTGTTTTCAGTGTTGGAGGGAACAGAAGTGAGAGCTTGTGCACATTCCCTTTGCAGCTCAGGTCCTGTGTGAATTCAACAAACCCTTACGCTGACATTTTATGTCAAGAGACTTGAAAAGTGCTCTGTAAGCCATAGAATGTTCCAAATATCCATAAGTCTGTACTGGGGGTGAGGCTGGGGATTCTGCAGGCCTGGTATCTATCTAAGCACTCTCAGGCATTTATTCAATAACTATTAATTGAGTGCCTGCTGTATGCCAAACACTGTTCTAGGCATTAAGAATCCATCTGTGATGTGAAAAAGATCCCTGCCCTCCAAGAGTTTACATTCAAGAGTGGGGAGCAGGACAATAAACGTAATTCATAAGTAAACTGCTTAGTGTGTTAGAAAGCATGTTAACGTGATTCCCTCAGGAAATCAACATGCAAGGTAAGTAGTAGTATTCTCTTATCACATTTGAGGAAAATGAAACCCAAAGTTTATAAAAAGCTTGCTCAAGCTCTCTGAGTTAGTAAGAAGTAAAGAGAGGATTTAAATCCATGTGGCCCAGTGTTAGGAGCTCTGATGGCACAGTGGTTAAAGCATTTGGCTGCTAACCAATAGTTCGAACCCAGAAGCCACTCTGTGGGAGAAAGATGAAGAGTCTGCTTCCATAAAGATTTACAGCCTTGGAAACCCTATGGGGCAGTTTTACTTTCTCCTATAGAGTTGCTATGAGTTAGAATAGACATGATGGCAGTGAGTTGTTGTTGTTGTTGTTTGGCCCAATGTTGCAGCATTCATTTTGCTGAGAGAGATAGGAATAGGTGAAATGGCCATCCAAACAACCTCCAATTTACAGCTATAGATGATCTGGGCAGGTGATATACTCATAGACTCCCAGAACCCATAGAAATGAGCCCTCTGGCCTTGATCTTTTCCAAAGGAATAATGACCTCCAGAGATTGAGGGCCTTATCTAAGGACACACAGCCAGTCAAACATGTACTAAACTAGAACCTGGAAGTCCTGACATTCTGGATAAGTATTTTTTCTATCAAGCTTACTAACTTGCTTAGGACTTTTCAACGAGCCCACAATGTGTTCTGCCTACTCCCTGTGCACCTTTGTGCTTCAGAAACCCTACATGTGCACCCTTCTCAGCCCCGTACTTGCACTGCCTATCCCCAGATCAGAGCCATTAATAATCTGGATGGTGGCTGACTGCCGGAGCCTCCTCCGGACAGTGATGTGGCACAGCTAGGGAGGGGGACGCTGAACAACATTGCCACCCTGCCCCCAGCTTGCGTTTTAATGTACTCAAAGGAATGACTGTAAACAGGTGTTAGGTGTCTTACAGGGTCAGGAGCTAAACAGCACTCTTGTCTGGAAGAAAAATTGCAGTAACAGTATTAGGGACGACTGCAAAGGTGGAGGGGAAAGGAGAGAAGAGGCAAACTGACCATAATGCAGTGGTTATGAGACTTAAATTGGAGCCTAGGGCAGATGAAGAACAGAGCTATAAATCCAGTCTCCTGAAAGAATATTCTGGAGGTGGGAGACACAAGCTCACTTAAAATCTATCTGAGATGAGAACCAAAGATCGCTATTTTGGAGCAAGGATATAAAGTGCTAAATACTGCCTTTATTAGTCATTTCTAAAAGCCAGATGTAAAATACTGTCATCCCCAAGATTGTGTTTTCCTTTTTTTTTCTGTTTCTTTTTTTTAATGGCAGAAATTAAAATCTCCTTAAGCCATTAGCTATCACTCCCCAAGGTGAACCCCCAAAGCAGTTCTTGCAGGAACCTCTCCCTCTACCCAAGAGGTGTAGTAGCCATCCCACTAAGCCTCCCATACCCCTTGCCCACCCTATCTTGGCCCCCATTGGCACTGAATGCCTGCTTGGCAGCAGGTGGTTGAAAAGGCTGAAAAGTTTTATGGGTCTGCCCTGGTAGACCCTGTCTCCTCCCGGTTGCCAACTTGGCCCGTAGCTCCCCACTCACAAATATCTAATGCTAAAGATATGCAACCCACTGGAGCATGGCCAGGGCAGGCCTGCTCCCAGGGTGAGCGGCACTCAATGACTCAGCCTTAGGTACTATCGAATGACACTTCTGCTCCCAGGGACAATTCTCCCTGGACAGGCTTTTCGTTTTTCCTTTCCACTGCCTTTATTTCTTTCTTTTTCCTTTTCTTTCCATCAAAGGCTGATGCTACCAGAGAAAAAGTTCATAAAAATGTTATGTCCACCATAAAACCCCTAATGTGGCATTCTGCATGATCCATGCATTAACATTAACATTTCCCAGACAGTTATTGTGAGATAATGGTCCCAGCTATAATTCAGCAGTAACGTTCCTCCGAGCAAATGTTATGGAGGAATAAATGACTTGCCGAGTGTGCTGCTGCAGTGGGGGTAGGGGAGAGGTGAGCAGCTAGAAAAGGCAGACTTTGGATCTCAGACCCAACATGGCTGTGGAAGGGGGAGGTGCTGGGATTCATTTTCTAAAGCTGACCACAGACGATCCTTGGGCCATGAGATGAGGCCAATCTGCTCTTCTGCTTCTATTTCACGCAAATCCCATTTTTCTTCCCAGTGCTCTCTTGGGAGAATTTGCCAAGAAAAAGAAATCAGAGCATCAGAGTCACAGGTTGGGCTGAGAGGGTGACAAGTGGCTCTGGTGTTTATTTTCACCAGCATCCTGCTTCCCATGACTTCTTCCCTGTGATCCCACCACACTTTACACTCATCTCTCATAGAGCACTTATCATCTTGCATTTTTATTGTTTATGTCTGTGTCCACTGCTGTAACTGTTTCCTCCTTAAGAGCAGCAGACACATCTTAGTATTTTTGGTAACCTAGCACAAAGAAGATATTCAGTAAGCTTTGGTTGGAGGTATGGATGGATGGATGAATGAATGGATAGATGGACTGATGGATGGGTGGATAGATGGATGAGTGACAACAGCAGAAAGATCTAGAAATGGATGCAGACCATAAGATGAACAGGACTTGACAGTATTAATAAAGGAGAAAACACTCAAAAACATTTATTTTAATAAAATCATAAAGGTGCAAGGCTGAATGGACCTTAGGGATCTGCCATTGCACTCATTTTACTCTTCAGGAAAATGAAGCATAGAGGACTTGGTGTCCAAGCAGCACTAGAACTCTGGACCCCAATTCAATGCTCTGCCATCTTGCCTCTAATATGCAAGGCTGCTAATGTAAAAAATAACCATTTTCCACCTTTAAGTAGCTTGTGTCCTAGTGGAGGGGACACATCAGGTACACATACAACTCATCATAATTCAAGACAGAACATGAATGTTGCAACAGGAAATGTCTTTAGTTGGGAGATTATAGAGGTAAAATATGGCCTCAGAGGATGAGCAAGATCCAAAAAAGGCAAACATGGAGGAACACGGGGGAAGGAGGAGCATTTGAGGCAGAGGAAACAAAGGTATTGAGATGACAACAAACAAGAGTCTCTCACAAGTATTTAATAAGCAGCAGTGGATGTTATGGTTCTGGGAGACCATTTGGCTATTGGGGTGGTTAGACCTTACAGCTTCTTGCTACTTGCTCTGATGAATTATCAGCTTGCAACTCATGCTCTTGTCCACAGTGGTCAGCAATTTGGACCTCACCAGCTTCACTGCTGTCACACCTGTTACCTCTGAGCTCAAGTAAGAACCACCTCACGAGGATGGCAACCATGACCTTCCTATTTTTCCCACCTCTGTCCAACCCTGCTTATACCTCAGGAGAAAGTTGATACAAATGGTTAACACACACACACACAGCTACTAACTGGAACGTTGGTGTTCTGGTTACCTAGTGCCACTCTGACAAGAATACCACAAATGGGATGGCTTGAACAACAGGAGTTTATTCTCTTACAGTTTGGAGGCTTTAAGTCCAAGTTCAAAGTGCCAGGCTCTAGGGGCTGGGTGAAAGCCCCTCAGCCTTGGGCTTCAGTTCTGCCTCCAGCTCCCAGCCTACTGAAGCTAGAGGTGTTTCTTCACTCAGACAGCTGATGGCTACTGAGGCTGAGAAGCCCAAGGTTGACAAATAAAATGGCACAGTCCCAATATTACCAGACCACACGGCAGGCCATTAATTTAAGTCCATTTTAAGTCCCAAGGTTGGCAGAGCATGACAGCCTGCTGAACAACAACATGGGCTACATGCAAGGTCCAAGCATGCCATAAGCTGGAGACCATTCCCAAAGCTACTTCTTATATACGGGAAGCAGACCACATACCCAAAGCAACTACTCAGCTGCTTGCGATAGATCCCACCATGGAGTTGATTACCAGTCTCATCATGGGGAATAACTACCAGCCACTCAACCAGGCCCAGCCAAGTAGACACACAAACATAACCACCACAGATGGCCATTCAAGTTGACCTAAGGGCAGCTCGGAAGAAACGTGCACAGTTCTACTGTGACACACATGGAGTTGCCAGGAGTCAGAGTCAACTTTATGGCAACTGGTACTAATACATTCTTCCCAGAAATACTAAGAGGGAGAAAATTCAGTGAGAAGCCGAAAGAAAAATGTTGGCTCTTTTCCAAATGCCACGTACCATGGCCACCATGATCTCTCTCCCAAGAGCAATTTCCCAGAATGCATTATCAGATTTATAATTCAGGTGAAGGAGATGGTGACCTCTACAATGTATTCAAAGGACTCTGGGGAGGCTTTGCCTCAATCAGAAACATCTTTCTCTCCCAGGTCCTCATAATGTCCTAGAGCTGGAAGGGGCCATGGAGCTAAGCTGATTTAACCGGCCATGCTGTGAAGGCATCTCCAGTGGGCAGGCTTTTATTCTTTTCCTGATGACTCCCAGTGAAGTCAGCTCCTCCATCTGGGGCAACTCTCACTGGTGGAGCTCTCTTACATGAAAGGGAAATTTCTCTCTGTCACTTCTACCCTTCTGTCTTAGTTCTGCTATCTGGGCAGTACTGTGTAAGACCAGTACCTCTTCTGCATAATAGTTCTTTAAATATTGAAGACAACATTCATGCCCCTCCCTGGGTCTTCTAATCTCCAGGTATATACCTTCAGTTTCTTCAGCATCCCAGTCTTCCTTCCCAGATGCGCTTCATATCATCTATGTTCCTCTTAAGAAGTAAACATAGTCTTCCGTTATGGTCTAAACCCCTTGCCTCTTTCACCTGGACACATCAGCCTTGTCATAATGCAGCCTAAGATTGCCGTTGCCCCCACACACAAGCTTTTTTTTTTTTTTTTTGCAATACCATTACCACACTGGTACCAATTGAATTTTCAGTCAAACTTCCTTTTTTTCCCCACGTGAACTGCTTTTAAGCTCCATCTCCCTTGCTTGTACAATATGTGTTTTGCTATACCTGTATAAATTTATATTTCTCTCTACTCAACATTGTCTCCTTGCTTTTGGCCAATAATTCCTGCCTCACAAGCTCTTTCTCAAACCGTGATGCTGTCTTTAAACATGTTAATTATCCCTCCAGTGTGTGGAATGATAAGAATACCTCCTACAATGTCATGCAAATTGTTGGTAAAAATACTCCACAATACAAAACTGGTTACTTCAACATGAAAGATTTCTCTCTAGACTGAAATCTACTAATCAGTACTGACAGGGTACAATCACTCATCCAGCTAAAAATTCACCTAGCTATTCTCCCATCCAATTTACCTTTTTTCTATCTGATCCAGAAGGATATCATGGAAGACATTGTCACATATATATTGCTGAAATCAGGATACTCTTCCGACTTTCCCTTATCTACCAATCTAGGAATCCTATGTTTTTTTAAAAGGGCAACAGGTTTAGCTTGCCAAGACTGTTTTTTAATGAAGCAATTCTGGTCTTGGCCATCACTTCTTTCTTTCACAAATAATCCAATTTAAATTTTTTTTTTTTTTTTACTAGTTAATGTCAAACTTACTATGAAATAGATTGCAGAATCTGATGTTTATCACTTTATGAAAATAGGGATAACTTTTGCCTATTTTTGTCTCTAAAAACTGTTTTGTTTTCATCTGTTAACAAACAGCTCATAGCAGCTCTGCAATCCCATTTTTAAGTTCTTTCTGTACTCTAAGATGTAATTTGCTGGTGTCTGTAGCCTTGACATTATTTAAAGCTATAAGATGCTCATTTACCACCTCCTCACCTATCTCAAACTTGAACCCCTTTTAAATCATTTCTATAGTTTGATGATTATTGTCCTTGAAGAAAACAAAGCAAAGCCGGAGTTAAGTTATTTTGCCTTCTTTATGTCATCTCATGCTGTCTGCCCCAGGCCACCACTGCCTCAATCCCTTATATGAACGTATATGTGTGTATATATATATATATGTATAAATGTGTACACACACACACACATATATATACATATATGTATGTATGTATTTGCTTCAAGTATTGCTTTGTAAGAGAAAGAGGAGAAAGATAATCTGTATACTGGTGGGGGGAGGGGTTTTCAGACTCCACTTTATTCTGATCTTTGGCCTTTCTAGCACACTTTTAGTAAGCTCAGGCAACTCTTTTTTATTGCTACTTGTTTATAAGCACCTCATTTTATCTTTTGTGCATGTGCTTTTAAATCATCACAGACCTCAGATGCATACAAAAATTGTGATGTCTGTTACATTTCACATTCACATTAGAAAAAACATGGGTTAAACCTTACCTTCTTTTACCAGCCCTGAGAAACACAGTTAACAATGAAACTCAATCCAACTAATATTTCTTGATCACTTCTTATGCCTAAGGCACAGTAGTGGATGGTGTAGGTGATCTAAAGGTGAACAAGGACTGTCCTTGCCTTAGACCCCATGAAGGAGGCAGACACATAAATTACAATAGCCTCAACCGAAGGAGACAAAACTCACAATCTGGTATCTACAAAGTGCAGTGGAAACCCAAAGGAAAGAGAGGACATATCTGCCTGGGCAGGTCCAGGAAAGATTAATGAAGGAGGTAGTACTGAAACGATCGTGGAAGGCTGGGTGGAATATCAGAAGTCAGAGATGCAGAAAAAGCTATAAATGCCTTAGAAAGGCACACAAATAAAGAAGCAAGAATGTGCAGATGGTGTCTGGAGAACAGACAATGACTTTGTGCTGTGATCATAGGGTAGATGTAGGGTAGACTATGGCTCTAGCCTTCTCCTCTACCCAGTGTCCCATCAAAACCTTGAACACAACACACCTCATATAAACTTATCAGCACCTTCTCCAAACCTATTCTTCCTCTGTAATCCTTATCTTTAACTACACCAATCTCCCAGTAAATTGAACATTGGACTTTAGAATCAAAGCATCAGAATTTGACAAGAATAGAAGGGAAATTCCTCAACATGATAAAGGGCATTTATAAAAAACCAACAGCCAACATTCTTCTCACTGGAGAGAGACTGCAACGATTCGCCTTGTGAACAGGAACCAGACAAGAATGTCCTCTATTACCACTTCTATTCAACATTGTATTGGAAGTCCAAGCCACGGCAATAAGCCAAGAAAGGGAAATAATAGGTATCCAATTTAGTAAGGAAAAAGTAAAACTATTCCTATTTGAAGGTGATATAATCCTAAACATAGAACACCCAAGAGACTCAGCAAGAAAACTACTAGAACTTACTGAAAGATTTAGTATAGTGGCAGGTACAAGATTAATATACAAATATCACTTGGATTCCTCTACACCAGCATAGAGATAAGCTGAAAAGGAAATAAAGAAATCAATACCATTTACAATAACTACCAAAAAGATAAAATATTTGAGAATAAATCTTACCAAGGACACAAAAGACCTATACAAAGAAAACTATAAAATATTGCTTCAAGAAACTATACAAGATCTACATAAATGGAAGAACATACCATGCCCTTGAATAGGAAGATTGAACATTGTGAAAATGTCAATATTGCCCAAAGCAATCTATATGTTCAATGCAATTCCAATCCAGATTCCATCAACATTCTTTAAGGACATGGAAAAAACAATCACTAAATTTATATTGAAAGGAAAGAGACCATGGATAAGCAAAGCACTACTGATGAAGAAGAACAAAGTAGGAGGTCTCATACTCCCAGACCTCAAAACCTACTATACAGCTACAATAGTAAAACCTGCCTGGTATTGGCATGACAGACACATAGACCAGTGGAACAGAATTGAGAACCCATAAATAGATCCACCTATGGTCAGCAGATCTTTGACAAAGAGCCAAAATCCATTAAATGGAGAAGAAAGAGTCTCTTTTACAAATGGTGCTGGCTAAAGTGGATGTCCATTTGCGGAAAAATGAAACAAGATCCATACCTCACACCATACACAAAAACTAACTCCAGATGGATCAAAGACTTAAATGTGAAACCTTAAACTATAAAGTCCATCAAAGAAAAAATAGGGGAAAACTTAGGGGCCCTATTTATGGCATAATTAGACTATCAAGCATAACTTAAGATGCACAAACAGCAGAAGATAAACTAGATGACTGGGACCTTCAAAGAATTAAATGCCTATGTGCATCAAAAGATTTTTCCAAAAAGAGTAAAAAGAGAACCTACAGATTGGGAAAAAATATTCAGCAACGACATATCTGACAAGGAATTTATCTCTAAAATTTATAGAAAACTCCAACACCTCAAAATCAAAAAGGGAAACAATCCAATTAAAAAATGGGCAGAAAACATGAACAGACAATTCACCAAAGAATATACTCCAGTGGTCAAAAAACACTTGAGGAAATGTTCACAATCATTAGCCATTAGACAGATGCAAATCAAGACAACAATGAGATACCATCTCACCCCAGCATTAATAACAAAGTTCAACAACACAGACAATAACAAATGCTGGCGAGGATGTATAGAGATTAGGACTCTCATATACTACTGGTGGGACTGTAAAATAATACAACCACTGTGGAAATAGGTATGGCATTTCCTTAAAAAGTTGGAAATAGAAATACCATTTGATCCAGCAATCCCATTGCTAGGTATATATTCTAAAGAAGTAAGAGCCAGCATACAAATAGATATATGCACACCAATGTTCATCACAGCACTATCCACAGTAGTGAAGAGATGAAAACAACCTAAGTGCCCATCAACAGAAGAATGGATAAACTATGGTAGATACACACAATGGAATACTATGCAACACAAAAGAATAACGTAGAATTCGTAAAACACTGTGTAATGTGGATGAACTTGGAGGACACTATGCTGAATTAAATAAGTCAATCACAGAAGGACAAATATTATATTAGTCCACTATTGTAAAAAGTCAAGGAAAGGTTTATATATGGAAGCAAACTTTCTATGTTGGTTATCAAGGAGGGGAGGGGAGGGGAGGAAAAATTGCTAAATATGTAAGAGACAAGTATTGATTTCAATGAAGAGAAAGGCAATATGTCAAAAGCAAGTGACCAACACAATAACTCTAAGGAGAAGGAAGACACAGAAAGGTATACAAGAGGTACAAACAACAAAGATAAACACTTTTACATATACAATACTGAATTATTAGTGATAAAAAACATTAATCTCTGGGTAAATAGATGTGTAGGCAGGCTGAATGATCAGGTATGTCATGAACATATATAAGGTTGGCAGACAATATTTCTACATGCGTATTTATATGTGCTCTAAGAATGTCCATATAACTAAAACTAACCGGGGGCAAGTTATGATAACTTCTTAGGCACAGTCACCTTGATGGAGTTAGTTGTTGGACCTATGGACTCAGGACCATGGTCGCAAGGGACATCAAGTTCAATTGGCATAACACACTACACAAAAACAGTGTTCTACATCCTACTTTGGTGAGTAGTGACTGGGGTCTTAAAGGTTTGCAAGCAGCCATCTACATGCAACAATTGGTCTCTCCTCAATTGGGGCAAAGAGAAATGAAGAAAACCAAAGATGCATGGAAACAATTGGTCCAAGGGACTAGTGAACTGTGTGAACCTCAGCCTGTATAACCATGAGACCAGAAGAACTAGAAGGTGCCCAGCTACAACTGTCAACCACTCAGAAAGGGATCAGTGTAGGAGATCCTGGATAGCGTGGAAGAACAATGTGGAACAAAACTCAAATTCATAAAAAAGGCCAGGCTTACTAATCTGATAGAGCCTGGTAAAACCCCCAAGACCAGGGCCCTAGTTACCCTTCAGGCTTGCAAGTGAACTCACTTCTGTGGCTTCCAGCAAAAAAATACACAGGCATGTAGGGCAAACATTTACACCAAGTAGATACACTCCTTAGAATGATCAGTCTTGCGGGGAACAGAAGGTCCGTATTACACAGGGTGATAGCTCAGGGAGCAAGAAGGCATAGGAAAGAAAGACAGGAAGAGGTAACTACAGGGAGGAAGTAGGAAGAGAGTTGTTACATTGTGAGGAGTGCAGTCAGTGTCATGAAACAAAATGTATATTAACTGCTATATGGAAAATGAATTTGCTCTGTAAACTTTCACCCAAATCACAATGAAAATTAAATAATAATATTAATAAAAGGTCAGAATTTGAATCTAGGTCCCAACACTTTAGAAGTAACCTTGGGCAAATCCCTTAATTTTTCTGAGCCTCTATTTCTTAAATCTATAAAATGAAGAAAACAGTGCCTTACTTACTTCTGCACATACCCACTGCCAGTCAATTGATTCCAACTCCTGGTGAGCCTATAAGATTGGGTGGAACTGCCCCATAGGGTTTCCAAGTCTGTAAATCTTTATGGAAGCAGACTGCCTCATCTTTTTCCTGCAGAACAGCTGGTGAGTTCAAACCACTCACCTTTTGGTTAGCAGCCCAATACTGTAACCACTGCACCACCAGAGCTCCTTAACTCCTCACATAAGAAAGTCATATGATTAAATGGCAGAATGTGGAAAGAACTGCTTTGTAGACAGTAAAGTGTTATGTATAGATAAGAATGATGTTAATGTGATGACTCTGGCACCCTGATCTATGCACTGTGCAGTAAATTTTCTTTAATGAAATGAGGTTTCCTTTTGGCAGTACCTGATGCTCTCTATTAGTGGAATGCCTTGCGGAGGAGACTAGGAAGAAGAGCAGGCAGGGATAGGAAGGACAGAGGCAAAGGAAGGAATCTTGAAAAGACTAGTTTGGAGGTTACAGACTGTTCTGGTTACCCAGTGCCGCTCTGACAAGAAATATACCACAAATGGGATGACCTTAACAAACAGGAGTTCATCCTTACAATTTGGAGGCTTTAAGTCCAAGTTCAAGTGCCAGGCTCTAGGAGTGGGTAAAAGCCCCTCACTCAACCTGGGGTCTAGCTCTGCCTCCTGCTCCCAGCCCACTGGAGCTGGAGGCATTTCTTCACTCAGACCGCTGTTAGCTGCTGAGGCTGTGAAGCCCCAAGTTTGACAAGTAAAAAGGCAATCCCGATATTACCAAACCACACTGCAGGCCATTAACTTAAGTCCATTTTAAGTCCCAAGGTCGGCAGAGCATAGCAGACTGCTGAGCAACAACACAGCTACATAAAGGGTCCAAGCATGCCAAAGGCTAGAGACCATTGCCAAAGCTTCTCCTTATATACAGGAAGCAGACCACATCCCAAAGGTAGCTACTCAGCTGCTTATGGTAGATCCCCCATGGATTTGATTGCCAGTCCCATCATGGAGAATAACTACAACTAGCTGCCCAGCCACTCAACCAGGCCCAGCCAAGTTGACACACAAACATAACTACCACACAGACCAAAGCTCATTTTGGTTGGGACTGAAACAGGTTGTTGCTGAGATGGTCTTCAGAGCTGTCACAATGAACACTGAGTGCCAACCTCAGTGGGCAGTCACCCTGCCATGCCTCAGGAGAGCAGGCTGTGAGGTAAATCAGGAGTGTTTGCACCACCTTTCCCTGCAAGCTCTGTCTGCAGAGAATGGTGGTGTGAAGCTATGTATTGTGGGGAAGGCAGGGGTAGGAGGTGGGTCAGAAATTGATAACATACATCTTGCTTTGATTTTGGGATTTTCTTACATGTGAAACTGTAAAGAAATTCCTGACCAGGATTGATTCTACCAGTGGAGTTTCTTTCATCCAAAGTTGCTAGTCTTGTCTTTCAAAAAATACGGCTAAGTGGAGGGCCAGAGACCATCTTGTGACCTGTTATCAATTGATCTCCATAAAAGGGAGACAGCAGGGCTCATGTTAAGATTAGCCAATAGTTGATCTTCTATATTTCTCCCTCCTCTTCTCTTTATTAAACTCATTGTACCTAGCTTCTTTGAGCCATTTGCTGTTTCTGGAATCAAAATGGTTTCCCTATATGCATATAGAATAACTGATCAGAATAAATTTTATGCTCAAGTTTCATTGAGTTTTTAACAGGTGCTTTAGCTCTTGTGCTAAGAGAAAAAAGACCACAGATGCAAACATGTCTTACGATGTTGTCATTAGGTGCTGTCGAGTCGGCTCTGACTTACAGAGATCCTGTACACAATGGAATGAAACAGTGCTTGCTTCTGCCATCCTCACAATCTTTGCTCTGCTTCAGCCCATTATTGCAGCCACCGTGTCAGTCCATCTCACTGAGGGTCTTCCCCTTTTTTGCTGACCCTCTACTTTACCAAGCATGATATTCTTCTCTAGGGACTGGTGGTCCCTTCTGACAACATGACCAAAATGCATGAGATGAAGTCTGGCCATTCTCGCTTCTAAGAAGTATTCTGGCTGTATTTCTTCCAAGACAAATTTGTTTCTTCCTCTGGCAGTCCATGGTATTTGTTTTTCCCTCTGTTTACTTAAAAAAAAAAAAATTATTGTGATTGGGTGGAAGTTTACAGAGCAAATTCATTTTCCATACAGCAGTTCAAACACATTTTGTTTCATGACATTGAAGCAATTCCCCACAATGTAACTCTCTTCCCGCTTCCTCTCTGTAGTTACCTCTTTCCTGTATCCTTCCCTCCCATGCACTCTGGCCCCTGGGCTATTTCTCTGTGCAAACACTGTGCTTCTGTTCTCCCATGCTTCAAAGAGTGTATCTACCTAATGTAAATGTTCACCCCATATGCCTGTCTGTTGTTTGGCTGGAAGCCACAGGAGTGAGTTCAGTTCTGGACCTGAAGGGTAACTAGGGGTCATAGTCTCAGGAGTCTCATTAGATTCTATCAGACCAGCAAACCTGGTCTTTTTTTTTTTTTTTTTTTTATGATTTTTAGTTTTGTTCCACATTGTTCTCCCCTTTATCCAGGATCTCCTGCACTGATCCCTTTCTAAGTGATTGACAGTGGTAGCTGGGTACCATCTAGTTCTTCTGGTCTCATGATCATATAGGCTAAGGTTCACATGATGCACTAGTCCTTTGGACTAATTGTTTCCATATGTCCTATTTGCTCTGGACAAGGAGAGATTCATTGTTGCATCTAGATAGCTGCTTGCAAGTTTTTAAGACTCCAGTCGCTACTCACCAAAGTAGGATGTAGAACAACGTTTTTGTGTGATGTTATGCCAATTAAGCTTGATGTTCCCTGTGACCAGTGGATAGTATATTTTATATTCTTCACCAGCTCCACAATTCAAAGGCATCAATTCTTCTTCAATTTTCCTTATTCACTGTCCAGCTTTCACATGCAAATGAGGCAATTAAAAATACTATGGCTTGGGTCAGGCACACCTTAGTCTTCAAAGTGACATCTTTGCTCTTTAATACTTTAAAGAGGTCATTTACAGCAGATTTCTTGACTGCTGCTTCCAGGGACATTGATTGTGGATCCAAGTAAAATTAAATCCCCAACAACTTCAATCTTTTCTCCATTTATTGTGACACTGTTTTTTGGTCCAGTTGTGAGGTTCCCCCCCCCCTTTATATTGAGATTCAATCCATACTGAAGGCTGTGAAGTCTTTGATCTTCACCAATAAATGCTTCAAATCATCTTCACTTTCAGCAAGCAAGGTTGTGTCATCAGCATATCACAGATTGCTAATGAGTTTTCCTCCAATCCTGATGTTCTTCTTCATATAGTCCAGCTTCTTGGATTATTTACTCAGTATACAGATTGAATACATATCATGAAAAGATACAACCCTGGCACACACGTTTCCTAATATTAAACCACGTAGTATCCCCTACTGTTTGAATGACTGCCTCTTGCTCTATGTACAGGTTCCTCATGAGTACAATTTAGTGTTCAGGAATTTCAATTCTTCACACTGTTATTCATAATTTAATATGATCCACACAGTTAAATGCCTTTGCATAGTCAATAAAACACAGGCAAACATCTTTCTGGTATTTTTTGCTTTCAGCCAAGATCCATCTGACATCAGCAATGATTTCCCTCATTCCATGCCCTTTTCTGAATCCAGCTTGAATTTCTGGAAGTTCCTTGTCAATATACTGTGCAACCTTTTTTAATTAACTTCTGTAAAATTTTACTATGTGTGATATTAATGATATTGTTCAATAATTTGCACATTCTGTTGGATCACCTTTCTTTGGAATGGACACAAATATAAATCTCTTCCAATTGGTTGGCCAGATAGCTGTCTTCCAAATTTCCTGTCATAAATAAGTGAGTGCCTCCAGTGCTGCAACCATTTGTTGAAACATTTCAATGGGTATTCCATCAATTCCTGGAGACTGGTTTTCACCAATTCCTTCAGTGCAGCTTGGACTTCATCTTTCAGTACCATCAGTTCTTGATCATATGCTACTTCTTGAAATGGTTGAACATCAACTAGTTCTTTTTGGTACAGTGACTGGGTACTCCTTCCAACTTCTTTTGATGCTTCCTGTATCATTCAATATTTTGCCCATAGAATCTTTCAATATTCCAACTCAAACCTTGAATTTTTGCTTCAGTTCTTTCAATTTGAGAAGTGGAGAGTGTGTTCTTCCTTTTTGGCTTTCCAATTCTAGATCTT
>NW_006921912.1:1211325-1212543 GCF_000298275.1 Orycteropus afer afer | reverse complement strand
ATGTTGAAATGTTATTTTTTTGACAATGAATTGGACACCAGTCTTCTTCAATTTGTCATTCCTGGCATGGTAGGCCACATAATTGCCCAATTCAAAATGGCCAATACCAGTCCATTTCAGCTTATGCACTCCATTTCACTTTTAACATCTTCCAATTTTCCTAGATTCATACTTTGTACATTCTACATTCTTATTATTAATGAATGTTTGCAGCTGTTTCTTCTCATTTTGAGTCATGCCACTGTTTCTTCTCATTTTGAGTCAGCAAATGAAGGTCCTGAAAGCTTTATTCTGTCCATGTCATTAAGTTCATTTCTACTTTAAGGAGCCAGATCTTCCCCAGTTGTATTTTGAGTGTCTTCCAACCTGAGGGGCTCATCTTCTGGCACTATATCAGACAATGTTTCATGGCCATTCATGAGGGTTTCAGTGGCCAGTATTTTCAGAAATGGACTGCCAAATTCTTCTTCCTGGTCTGTCTTAGTCTGGAAGCTCCACTGAAACCTGTCCACCATGGGTGACCCTGCTGGTATTTGAAATACCGGTGGCATCATTTCCAGTATCACAGCAACACTCAAGCCACCACAGTATGACAAACTGACAACGAGTGGGGAAAACATATTTTATAGAAAGACTTTTTTATTACACCTTAGACAGGACAAAGACAATCATCCAGGATTAGGTTACCATCAGCATGTACACAGTACAGAAGCCGAATAAAATCCACTGAGTCACAGTCTAGGTGTTCAATATATTTAATAGAATACGAAGAAATCATCATAAGACTATGTTGCTGGCAAGTCAGTTCATCACTGTTGTAGGCAGGACTACGAAAGCAGGTAAAAGACCATGATTGGGATACATACACAATCGAAGATTAAAAAGGGTTATAGGATTGGGTCTGGGGCTTCGCCGGCTGGCTACCTGATGATCCTGGTATGACTTATGACTATGTGGCCCTGACTCATAGCCACAAGGTGGCTACAAGACAATACCAGGACCCCAACCTTTAAGTTAAATTAGATAACATGCAGCTATTTTAAATAAATCATTAAATACACACTGAGCAATTTCCCTAGTTCTTCTGTGAGCATAATCTCCTTTCAGCCACACTCTTCCTGAGGGATGTCTGTGGCTGTTTCTCTTCAATTTGAGTGGTGCCACATCAGCAAATGAAGGTCTTGAAAGCTTTCTCTTTTCCATGAGTAAGGCTGGGTT
>NW_006921912.1:1189748-1206295 GCF_000298275.1 Orycteropus afer afer | reverse complement strand
GTGGGGCTGGTGCGGGATCGGGCAGTGTTTCGTTCTGCTGTGCATGGGGTCGCTATGAGTCGGAAACGACTCGACGGCACTTAACAACAACAACAACAACTTCCTGAGGGCAAACTGCCCCTCCCGAGATTTGCCTCAGCCTTGTGTAAGCTAACCACCTGGTGGCTTAATAGAAAGAATTAAAATGGTGTCTGCCACTCCTCAGAAGGAAGATTGGGCAATCTACTTCCACAGAGATACCATCTCAGAAACCCAGGGAGGGGTCGCTATGAGTCAAATCGACTTGAGGTGTTGAGTTTGGTTTTGGTTTTCTTATATCAAGACTCAAGATGGAGTTAGGGTGCACACGGTAGACTGCAGCCTTCTACAAACAAAGTGCAAGAAAGATGTGACAATCTGCTTCCATAAAGATTTATGGCCTTGGAAACCTTGTGGGGCAGTTCTACACTGTTCTATAGGGTTGCTATGCGTCTGAATCAATTCCACTGCAGTGGGTTTGGTTTTTCGGAGGTTTCGGCTCTCTAGAGAACTGCTGTTACAGCAGCCCTACTCCTTTCCCTCCTCCCTCTGACCCTGGGTCACACACACTGCAGGCACTCTGAACACAAAAATGACAAAACCACTGTCTCTGACTTCAGAGAATTCAGTCTGATACAGGAGACCCACACACCTATAGTTACCATTCAGTATGATAAGCAGTTATAAAGGTGTCCTCAAGAATTGTAGGACCACAGAAGTGGGAGTTACTATCTGTCAAAGGGGAAAGGATTCCTGGGAAGATAACCTTGAGCTGAATCTTTTGGAATGTGTACTTGTCTGAGTAGGCAATTCAGGAAAGGGCATTCCAGCAAGAGGCAGCAGCACGTGCAAATGCACAGAGGCTTGAGAAAGCTCTTAAGCTCCTGGAAACACCTGTTTATGTGGTGTGGCTGAAGCATATGGTCTGGGAGTGGCAGGAGAGAGCTGTAAGGGGACTGGGGCCAAGTTGAAGACCCTGTATGTCATGCGCAGCAGGGCAATGGGGAGCACAGATAGCAGTGGTGAAAAGGGAACATTGTAAGTGAATCTTTGGAGGAAATATATTGTCATTGAAAGTGAAAGTTGAGAAAAGGAGGCTGAGAGGAAAGAGAAGTTGAGGGATTCTCTAGGCTTCCTGGTTGAGTGGCTGCTAAGTTGGTGATGCCATTCATCCAAAGTAAGAAACACAGAAGAAGCAAATGGCGGGGGTGGGTGGGGATGGTGGTAAGGCAGAATGGAGATATGAAGTCCATTGTTGGGCTTGGTTGAGTTTGGGCTCTGTAGGAATATCTAGGTGAGATCCTACTTCATTCAGTTTTGGACCCAAACTCCCTGTCCCAAGTGGGATTTATTTTATCTGTCAACTGGATTAGTAACACCTTGAGGGCAGATACTGGTTGGGTATCACTCATCTTTGTGCTTCTTGTATCCTCCTAGACTTAGCACCATGCTGGGGTGCAAAGTCAGGGCTCCATGGACTCCTTGATTACACACTACTTCATTTATCTCCTCTGGCCTTCATTTCTTCATCCACATGATGATAATGCCTCAAAGGACAGCATCATGGAAAAGCACATGTGCCCCAGAGCCAGAAAAATCTGGTTTGAATCCTGGCCATGCCCTTTACTAACTGGGTGAGTAACATGTTACTCAGTCTCAAGTTTTTGGTGTCCAGTATGGTAGCCATTAGCCATATGTGTCTATTTAAATTAGAGTTAAATTAAAAATTCACTTCCTCAGTCATACTAGCCACAATTCCAGTGCTCAATAGCTACAGTAACTGTATTGGGCAGGGCAGATATGCAGCATTCCCATTATCACTGACAGTTTTTTGGAAAGTGCTGCACTAAGTCACATTTCCTTATTTGTACAATGCAGATATTAGTATCTACCTCACAGGGCCATGTGAGGGCCTGAAGGGGTCACTTGTGTAAAGCACTGAGCTTAATGACTGGCACACAGGAAAACATTTGATAAACATTAGTGATTCTTATTCCGAATAATTAGAAGAAATGCTGTCCTGGGCTGCATTGTTTGAGAATTTCCTTGAGATATGCAAGTACATAGCAACCCTGTAAGGTGCAAAGAGGTGACTGGCCCTGGCCTTGGGCCTGGGTCAAGGCCTGAAGAATGAATCGAATAAGATGGAGGAGAGATGATGAAGGGGCTTTAATAAGCAACTTGAGATTTTGGGATTGATGTGCTAGGCAGCTTTTCCAGACCCTTCAGAGAGGCATTTTGAGTACTTTGGTGACCCTAAACTGACCCTCCTTGGAGCTGAGGGGTGGTGCCCTCACTAACTTATGATGTCACTATGGTCGGGTGTTGACTTGGCTCTGGGTCCTGGGCTGGTGCACAGATGGGCTTGGAGCTGGAGGTGGGGAGGAGAGAAGGGAGCTCTTCTTCAGAAGTCCATCTGCGTAGCAATAGCGGGAAGACACGGAGCTCGGTGTCCAGATGGCCCAGGCAATTTCTCTTCCTGAGGACATGCTGCTTCTCCACATGCTTTTGCCCCTCTTTTGTGCCCTGCATGTCGGGGAGCCAAATGAGCAGGATCCAACACTGACCTGGCGTCAGCAGGGAGGGGAAAGGAATTGTTGCAAGAGGCCATGCCAGAGGGAGCTGATGGCTTTGCGATTCGGTTCCCCAAGCTGGCTTTTTGCTGACAGCTGGGAAGGGCTTGCGGGGAGAGGTAGTACTGTGTCCCAGCTCCAGCAGGGCACTGAGAGGCTCCTCCTTTCTCTTGGGGCTGTCACAGAAGTCTGCCTTCCCCCACCGCTTCCTAAGCCTTTCCCTTCCCAGAGCTGGAAACAGACCTGGGCCAGAAGGCAGCAATTTTCTGACACGAATGCCCCTCAGTCCCCCACCCCAGGGAGCAGCCCTGGCTGAGTCCAGAGATACAGTAGATTACCCCTACTAGCAGCTTGCCTAAGGGAAAAGGAAGACGTTCACTTTGGGTTGGAGAATAGGCAGTGTGGGAAGGCACTTTTGGTTTGGCGGAACACCCCCCTCCCCCCGCAGGGGTAAGTCAGGCACAGTTCCAGCTGAATGCTGTCACTGGCCTTTTGGGGGCTGTGTGGGAGTCACACCCCTCTCTGGCCTTCCAAATAAGGGTTGGACTAGCTCTGGTGGCATACCGCCTAAGGCATTTAACTACTAACCAGAAGGCTGATGGTTCAAACCCACCAGCCACTCCTCAGAAAGAAGATTGGGCAATCTACTTCCATAGAGATACCTCCTTAGAACCCCAAGGAGGAGTCGCTATGAGTCAGAGACAACTCGATGGCACATAACAACAAGAACCAGGCCCCTTCCAGCTCTGCTCTGCCATCATGTGTTTGGTGGGGAGAAGTGTGGGGGAGCACCAGCTGAAACCCGCCCAGGGACAGGAGGTTCATCTCATCCCACCCACTCCCTGCAACCCTCCCCCTCCTCTACCTCCTTCCTTTCCTCCTCCCTAGTAGGATGGATGGAGGCGGTGTGGAGAAATTCGAATAACTAATCAGAGTCCTCATTAACCCCCTGCCAGGATGCTCAAACATTCACTTTGCTGTTTGTGAAGCAGAAAAAAAAAAAAAAAAAAACCCTCTCCCTGCATTAAAATTGATGCGTTATTAATCCCCCTGTTCCCAACCCGGTGGGCCAGCTCACCCCCACCCTGCCCCAGGCATAGCGTCTGCTACTCAGGCCACGTTGACTTTCTATTATTTATTGGCTTGGCACAGAGCGGCCTCCCTTTCACAGGGAGTGGAGCTGAAAGCCAGCTCAGAGGCAACTGCTTTGTTTTCTCCCCAGTTAGTCCTAGCCCTGGTGGCCCCTCTGCTCCAACCAGGTTGCAGATTCCAGGCTGCTCCCAGACAGCTAGGGTGGGGTGGGTTGAGTGAGGGTGGCCACGGAGTATCTTCTTCAGACTTGAGAGGGTGTGGTGACCTGCTTTATGCTGAGAGCCCATAGCTTCTGTGGCCAGTGGTGGGCTGGGCTTTGAAGGCCTTAGCATTTGTTTGGCCCAAGAGCTGACCCTTACTGCACAGTTCTACTCTGACACACATGGGTTCTCCATGAATCAAAATCAACAGCAACCCGTTTTTCTTGGACCACAGTGCCCCCATGGCTACTCCCTGGAGCTATACCACAACCAGGCGTCCCCACATTGCACACTCTCCACATAAGGACAGGAATCCAAAGATATTCTCTAAGGTACTTGACCTTGTGCCAGGAGCTGTGGGGGAGGCAAAACACAGTCCCTATCTTCAAGATTATATTGTAGTCAGGGACAAGATATCCACACATACAAAGATTACTAATACAACAGGCAAGCAAATGAATGAATGAGTGATTGTGGAGCCCAAAGGAGTGAAAAAGTTTTCTTAGGGTTCTATTGAGACTTAAATGGTGTGGGAAGACATCATGGAAGAAACAAGACCTGCTGCAATACCATTCCTGCCTGATTAGTGCTGAGTCTACCCTCTCCATTGGTTGTTAATCTGCCCTAATGTGGATCTGTCCACATCTGTTGCCTGTTTTGACCTGTGAACTCACAGCTAGTGACTGGGCATATGTAACCTCCTTTATGTGGCCTTCTGTGCAGTAGGCCTCTAAAAACGGCTGAGAAGGAGCTAAAAGAAGAAGATGTGAAGAAAAAGGAATTTAATCCCTAGCTCTTATTTCTAATCACTATGTAGAGAAAAAGTCAGAGGTCACCTTCCCACACTCTTTTACTCAGTTTGGTAAGGATGACCTTTCAACTAATATTTTTAGGGATTTAAGGTGAGCAAAACAAGCCTGGGTCCAGATGGTTGGTTTATAGTCTAGTGGAGAAAATAGGCATTTATCAAATAATCACCAACAAATGTGTAATTACAAACGGAATTAAGTGCTCAAACTGAATTGAGAAACATAATATAACAAAAGACTTACCTAGCCTGAGGTTAGTATAGCTCCCCTTAGGAAGTGATTCTTGAGCTGAGATGTGAAATAGAAGCAGGCTATTACTAGTTGAAAGTGGATGAGGAAAGAGCATCTTCCAAGAGGATGAGATAGCTTGTGCAAAGGGTCTGTGGTAGGAAGGGGCAGGGGAGCCAAGGAGGCCGAAATGTGGAGTTAGTCAGAGTATACCACTATGATGTATCACTATAATGGTCTGTCATACTGGTGTGCATGCACAATGACACAGCGTAAAGTATGCAACCTCCATTGGCTGCAAGAGCCTTCTCTCCATTTAGCTAGTTGTTGTTGTTGTTGTTATGTGCCGTCGAGTCGGCCCCGACTCATAGCGACCCCTCCTTGAGTTTCCGAGGCAGTATCACTATGGAAGTAGGATTGCCCAACCTTCCTTCCGAGGAGTGGCTGGTGGGTTTGAACCGCCAGCCTTCTGGTTAGCAGTCAAGTGCTTTAGCCACTATGCTACCAGAGCTCCTGGCCCCTTTATCCTTGGTGATTCCACTTGTTACTCTCTAAGAAACTGCTTTTGTCTAATTTAGGGCCAGAGTCTTTCTTTCTTTCATTTCAACAAATACTAATTGATCATATCCTAGGTATAAGAATATTCAGAGGGTCAAAGATATATACAACACTATCCTCCTTAAGTATGACCTATACGGAGAGTGGATATGTAAACAAAAGACCCAAGAAGTCAAAATGAAGCAAGCACTAAAGGTAGAATGATCATATGACCTGTTTACCTGAGGTGGTCTCATATGAAGCATTGTTGTGTTGTTGTTACGTGCCATCAAGTCAGACCTGACTCATAGCGATCCCTCCTTGGGTTTCTGAGGCAGTATCACTTCAGAAGTAGATTGCCTAACCTTCCTTCAAAGGAGTGGCTGGTGGGTTTGAACTGCCAGCCTTCGGGTTAGTAGTCAAGTGCCTTAGGCACTACACCACTAGAACTCCCATATGAAGCATTATAGTACTCTATTTCACTCTCAAAATTGTTCTAGTTTGGATGATAGATTATATAGTTACCTTAGCAATGGTAAACATGGCAGTAAAGAGATATAAGTAATGCCTTGTGGGAATTCAGGAAGACATCACAGAATAAATACGATTTAAGCTGAGTCCTTGGAGAATGAGCTGTATTTCAGCTATTAGAGAAGGGAAGATGGGCATCCCACTTTTGGAGAGTAGAATAACTAAAGTCTGGAGGCACCTGTAAGTAGGGTCTGTAGAGGAGAGGACAAGTGTATTTGACTATTATCTACATCAAGGGTTAGCAAACTTTTTATGTAAAGATTTAAGTTTCTTAGGTCTCTGTGGCAACTGCTCAATTCTGCCATAATAGTAGAAAGTAGCCATAGACAATAGTAAGTGACTAGGCATGGCTGGGTTCCAATAAAACTTTATTTACAAAAACAAGCTGCCACAGGATCTGGCCCTTTGGCATCGCTGGCCACCTCCTGACCTACTTGAAGGAAAGTCATAAGAGATAAGCCTGGAAAGTTGGGTAGGAGCCCATGATGAAAAGTCTCAAATGCCTTGTCTGAGACTTATTTTTAAAATGTAATAATGTTGCATAGGAGAGAAGGACACAGGGAAGAGGTAACTACAGGGAGGAAGTGGGAAGAGAGCTGTTACATTGTGAGGAATTGTAATCCATGTCATGAAACAAAATGTTTATGAATTGCTGTATGGAAAATGAATTTGCTCAGTAAACTTCCATGCAAATAACAGGAAAAAAATTTTTTTTTTAAATACAATAATGTTTTGAGCATAGGAGTGGCTCATCTTAGGTCTGAGGGTTTATTGTCAGGTTTGGAAGAATACTGGAGAAAAGCAGGGAGCAACAATGAGGAAAGTGGACTGGCCTTGGTCCTGGGCCTCTTCCTTGGAGGCAAATCTCGCTCTTCCTGAATCTTCCCTTTTGTGCTGCATTCCCCTGTCATTCCCCATCCTCTTTGTCTTTCTGAGGGTGCTGTGTGGTCTCACTCTCTCTTAGACAGTGACCACCTACCCCTCCCTCCTCCCCATTCCATCCAGACTAAGATGGGGCTGGTGGTCATGGTGTTTAATCCTGACAGTGCCCACCAGCTCCTGAGCAGCCAGCATTCCACCCTCAGAACTCCCCATGGACTTTGGCACCTTCACAGCCTAGTTACACTGGGCTGCCCAGCTGGAAGGGGAGCAGATAGCTTTCTGCTATCACCTGCATATTCCCCAAGCCCTCCAATTGCTGGGGTCATCTTTCCCTTGAATATCTCAATAGAATACTTGAGATTTCCTCCCACACTGCAGAAAATTCAGCACCTTCCTCCAGTTTTCAAAGATTCCAAGAGAGGAAGAGTGCTTCTTTTCTCCTGGCCATGTCTTGCTTCAAGGTCTGCTTTGAGATCAAGTCCTGCTCCCCTTTCTGTCTTGCATATGGTCCCTTCTGGACTTTCCCTGCACAGCTTTCCCCATTTATGGATGTGGCCCCTCCACTTTCATTCCAAACACAAAGCTAAGGATCTGCACCTTTTGACTAAACACCATGCCAGGCAGACTCAAGTCCAGCCTCAGACACCAAATTTAGGGGACAGCAAAAGCTCAATCATGAAGATAAAAAATATTTTAATGCAATTTTTTTAAAAAATTAAAATGAATACAAAAAATCCATTAGAAGTAAAGAACTAAAATTTTAAATTAAGACAAGATCAGTGTTACTGATTTTTCCTTTTGCCTCAGGCGCCAATATGACTCAAAAGGGCCCAGTGACTGAGCTTGTTGGCACCCCCTTAAATTGTATAATGGAGGCCAGTGTGCCTCTCTGGCCTTACCCTAGCCCTAGCCCTGAGAAGATAGCAGTGGAGGGTAGAAGCATGGCATAGAGCAGGAAAGAAGTTAAACTTCACATACCACATAACTTCTTAATTCCTTACCTAGCCCTTGTAGAAGGAATTTCTTATTGTCCATTTTCTCCTTAGGTCCAACCAACCTTCTCTTTTGCTGAGACTTGTTTTTCCAAACAACACTTTCTTCTCCTTTCTGCTGAGATTTCTGCTCTTCCGTCTTTGAACCTCTGGCCAAGTTTCCAGAGAAGATGGTGAGAACAACAACTTGTTGCAGTTGAGTAGATTCTTACTCATAACAACCCTATAGAACAGAGTAGAACTGCCCCATAGGGTTTCCAAGGCAGTAATCTTTACAGAAGCGAACTGCCACATCTTTCTCCTGTAGAGCCGCTGGTAGGTTTGAATTCCAGAACCTTTGGATTAACAGTTGAGTGCTTAACAATTGTGCCATCAGGGCTCCTTGGACAGATCGTGCAAGAACTTTATTTATTAAAAATTATGTTGTGCTTTGGGTGCAAATTTACTGAGCAAAATTTGTTTTACATTCAACAGTTCATGTCCATTTGATTTCACACCCCAATTACCATCCTCAACCATAACAAACTCTCTTGCTCTCCCATCCCTGTGACTACCTCTTCCCTTTGCCCTTCTTAACTATACACTCCTATGTGTCCAGCTTTCCCTTTATGTGAATGCTGCCCTTCTGATGCCCCATGGCTGATTGCTCTAAGGGGTGTATCTCTCTAGAGTAGGTTGATGCCTCCCCCTGGGGTAGGTGTTCTGCATTAGGTCTTTCCACTGTTGGGCTGAGAGCCAATCCATGGGAGTGAGTATAATTCCAGGCCCAAAGGGTAACCCAGGGCCATAGTCTTGCGGGTCCCACTAGCATCTATCCACAGACTCTATCTGACCAGTAATTCTGGTCATTTTTGTGTTTTTGAATTTTGTTCCATGATTTTCCTCCCACTCTATCCAGGATCTTCAGTTTTGATCCCTTTCCAAGTGGTTGGCATTGGTAGCTGGGCACCATCTAGTTCTACTGGTCTTAGGGTCCATTATATCTTTGGACTAGTTGTTTCCAGATGCCTTTGATTTTCTTCAGCCTTTGCTTCAGATGAGAGGCGACCAACAGTTAGTGAGAGAACTTTAAATCCTTAAAACTCTGTTTCCTTCATTTACTTTTTCTCCTTTGCCTTTATCATTATCTAACACTTTGTATACTTTATTGATGTGTCTTGCTATTGTCTGTCCACTGCTCCCCACCTCCACTCAGACTAGAATGTAAGCCCCATACACACTGGAGATTGTTAACTTTTTTGTTCACAGCTATCAATAGTTCAAGGCACACAGCAGGTACTCAATAAAATTGAGTGAATAACAATTTAGCTACATTTTTTAAAATTTTTTTCCCCTCATAGACTAGACTGGGGTCTCTCCTTTAATACCCACAAAACCTGTTAGAGCTTTCTTCCTAAATGAAAGAGCCATCTGCTCTGGGCCTCCACCAACTAACCCATGCAAAAAGCCAACAAAAGCTTTGAAATTATGGCAATTGTTTAACAAATCCCAACCTTGGTAATAGATAAAAATATTTTCTAGAACAAACTCCAAAATTTGCAAGATGTATTATAAGTGGGGGTTGTTCTTCCTCCCCTTTAAATAGAGAATGATGTCCAGGGGAAGGTTTGAATTCCATGTAACTTGAAGCAATACTAAAGGAGCTCTGGTAGCGTAATGGGTAAAACATTTGGCTGTTAACCAGAAGGTCAGCAGTTCATACTTGCCAGCTGCTCTGTGGGAGGAAGATGAGGCAATCTACTTCTGTAAAGATTTACAGCCTTGGAAAGAAATCCAATGGGGATCACTCTGAGTCAGAATTGACTCGCTAGCATCAGGTTTGGGTTTTTTTCAGTTTTGAAGCAATACTAATTATTTTTGCAACCTTTGCCAAGACACTGGAGTCTCAGTTTTGTTTGTCTTGCCTCACTGTAAAATGGGCATATTGATTTCAGCACTATCAGCCTCACAAAGTCACTGTGAAACTCAAGCAGAAAGTTAATGGATATGTTTGGACATGCTTCGATATGTATACATCTCCTTGCAGATACAGAACTTTGTAAAGTGTTATGAACACCGGGGCCAGGGTAGAGTAGGGGGTATCCTGATGCAGACTATAATGGGAGGGATCGCTCAGGCCTAACCTTCTCATTTTATAGATGGAGAAACTGAGGCCCAGAGAGGAGATGTGCCCAAGGTTACATCACAAACTATGAAGAGTTATGGCTAGAAGCCAAGTGTCCTGGCTCCCAGTGCAATGTCTGACCTCCCTGAGTTTCTCAGATTTTGATTCCTTAAGAACAGGGCTCCTAAGCTTAGCTCTGAGCCCATGTTGAAAACACCATGGCCGGAGATAATTCCTGACTTTCGGATATCCTTGAAATTCCCAACCCTTCACAAATAGCGTAACGAGGGAGGCATTTTAAATAAAATACTTTTACTATCCCTTCCATTCCTGAGAGGCATCTGAATTAGGATCTTACAGACATTTCATTTTCCTTCCTTGTTATCGGTCCTTTGCTGTCCTCCAGGTTATGACTGAAACCTGTGTGGGGCACAAGGTGTATATCTTCCCTGAGTAGGGAACTTGCCATGGGCACCAGGTCATTGGGTTGGCAGCATCTCCATATTAAGTGTGATCATTGTAGAAGGGAACAGGGCCCTGAGAAGGCAGAGAGCCACAGAGTGATTAATTTCTTCAATGTCATGCTTCCTGTATGTTCCTTAATGACTGAAATTTACATGTGTGGGGATAATCACAATTTCCCCTGGAAGGCACAGAAGGGAAAATCAGCCATCAGACTGTTATGCAAGTAGGTGTATCCATAGGGCTATGTATTGTTCTGATTTGGAATCGTTTGGCTTCTTACTGTGTGTGTGTGTGGCCATGACCATGAACATGACCTGGAAACTCTGCTTTCATGTGTCTGTGACAATGTCTCTGTGATTATTCTTCTGTGTGTGTTGTCACTGGTGTCTTTGTGTAGATCAATGTGTGCCTCTTAAAAAAAAAATTATTTCTCATTTCTTGAATAAATTTCTCCATGTAAAAGGCCATCCAGAGCTCAGTACCTAGCATCCTTTTTCAATAAAGCAATATTATCAGAGCCTGGTCCCAAAACTAGTCCCTGGAGAGGTTTTTCCTAGATTCTTTGTCAAACGAAATGTCACCGACTCACCAAATGATGAGAAGAGGGATTCTTCTTGTTTATTTCCCAAGTGGGCCAGAGAGGAAGCAGCTCCACCTTTTCACACCAGCCCCTCAACTGTGCTTTCCCTGTCTGGGTGGCGGTGGGTAGGGGTGCAAGGGAGGCCCCAGTAAAACCCTTAGACCCTGCTCTTCACTTCACCTCTTAACTATCTTGGTAACTTTGGACAAGTCACTTAGCCTTTCTAACCTCAATTTCCCCTTTTTAGGTTGGGACTAATAATACTTATTTGATAGGATTGTTGCAAGGATTAAATAATAAATTTATAATATAGCGCTTGTAAAAGAGATCAACATGTTGTCATATGTTCTCCATTTCTTCTGAATGTATATATATATATATATATACATATATTCAGCATATATATAAATATATTTTCAGTGTATATTATATATATATATATATATGGAAGATGGGGCAATCTACTTCTGTAGTGAACTCCCTCAGAAACCCAAGGAGGGGTCACTATGAGTCGGGTCCAACTCGACAGCACATAACAACAACAACATATATATATATATATATATATATATATATATATATATGGGAGCTCTGGTGGCATGGTGCCTAAAGCATCTGCCTGCTAACCAGAAGTCTGATAGGTCAAACCCACCAGCCACTCCTTGATATGAAGTAGGAAGACTGGGCAATCTACTTCCATAGAGATACCACCTCCAAACCCAAGGAGAGGTCACTATGAGTCAGAATTGACTGGATGGCAGTGAGTTTTATATAAATACATATATTCTCCTGCTTTCCAAAAGTAGAGTGTTCCTATGAAATCTTTTGTAAGCCAAAGTGGCATAAAGTGAAGAAACAATTACCATTCATTTATATGAGAAAAAATGTTGAGCATTCCTAGACCCAAAAAATAACCTCCTACATCATACCAAATAATGCGTAACATCTAAAATACTACTAACATACAGTGTTCACCAACACAGTTCAAAGGTATAGCAGCTTGATACTGAATATCATTCCTGGAGAAGGAGCTGGCAGTACCACCTTTGCTGCTCAGGGTATGCTCTGCATCTTTAATGGTTCACTGGAAAACAAATACTGCACCCTAGTTTTGCTTTTCACCTTTTTTCTAAAAAGCAAAGGGATCTCTTTTGGTTAGCAAAAACACGTACTTTGGTAAAAGCAAAGTGGAGTAAAGTGAACTTCAGAAAAGTGGGAAGTAACTGTATATATGTTTATTCCTTCATTCAGCAAGTAAGTTTTGAACACTTAATATGTATGAAATACTACTAGGCTACAGAGATATAGAGGCTGAAAATACTGTTGGGGATTATGTAGTCTTGTGGGGTAAGCAGACTAGTAAATAACAATAATTTAGGAGGATAGGTGTTAAGAGAATTGGGCATAGGATGCTCTAAACTGCTGGAGCCTTCCCTATGGTAGCCACATGGGGATGGAGTCAACTGCAGAGAGAAGGCTGTTGCTGAGCTAAGGTGTGGCAGTGGATTGGAAAGAAAGAGAAAGATGAGAAGGGGGTTGCTGCAAAAAAAGAGAGAGAAAGAAACAGAATGATTAGATTATACCAAGATGCACTTAACCTTCTCCTTCTGGAGAGAGCTTTTGGTGCTGGAGAAACTGTCTCAGAACCCAGGGTCTTTCAGCAGCCTGGTTGGGTAAGGGAGTCAGAGGTGGGTCTGACCACTGGGGAAAGGAATAAAAGGGGAGTAGTAGAAGTAGAGAAGAGGTCTGCTAGAGAGGGGATTCCAGGGAAAAGGAGGGGGTAGAGATGTAAACAGTTAACACACTTGGCTGATAACGTAAGGTTGGAGGTTCAAGCCCATCTAGAGGCATCTTGGAGGAAAGGACTTGGGATCTATTTCCAAAAATCAGCCATTGAAAACTCTATGGACCACAGCTCTACTCTAACACATGGGGTTGCCATGAATCAGAATTGACTCCAAAGCAACTGCTTTTTGTTTGTTTGTTTTCAGAGACCAGCAGAGCTTTGCAGAGATTTTCAGTGTCAAAGACTCTGATGACATTGAGATTTTTCTCAAAAAAAGAAACCTTACTGGACAAGTTAAGTGATTTCTCTGAAGTCATAAGCTGATCTTAGTTGAATTAAAAGGAACATTTGTGTTCTACAGTGGATTGCACTCCAGGCCCAGTTCTCCAGACAGAAAATTTGTGTCAGACTCTGTCCAGGGTTCTTGACTGCTTTTGACTTTTCTGCTCATCCATTGATTTCCTCATTTAATAAATGCACATGGAGCCTGATGCTAGGCCAGAGCTGAGAGCACACAGGTGAGGAATACAGAGTTCCTACCATCAGGAAGCCTGATATTAAAAAAAAAAAAAAAAAACACTGCCATTGAGTCAGTTCTGACTCAGTGACCCCTCCTTAGGTTTCTGAGGCGGTATCTCTACAGAAGTAGATTGCCCAGTCTTCCTTCCAAGGAGTGGCTGGTGTGTTTGAACTGCCAGCCTTCTGGTTAGCAGTCAAACGCCTTAGGCACTGCGCCACCAGAGCTTCTCAGAGCCTAATGGGAATTGTTGTTCTTATTAGGAGTCAGTTGCCATTTAGTTAGCTCCAACTCATGGTGTCCCATGCAACAGAACAATACTTTACCCAGTGCTGTGCCATTTTTACTGCTGTTGGTATGCTCAAGTCATTGTTGCGGCCACTGTGTATTTTGAGTGCCTTCCAACCCAGGGGACTCATCTTCCAGCACCCTGTTGGACAATATTCTTATTGTGATCCACAGGATTTTCACTGGCTTACTTCAGAAGTAGTTCACCAGACCTTTCTTCCTAGTCTGCTTTAATCTAGAAGCTCCACTGAAACCTGTCCACCCGGGGTGACCCTGCTAGTATTTGAAATACCTGTGGCATAACTTCCAGCAACACACAGGTCACCACAGTACAATAAATCTAGGTGGTTAATGATAAACCCTAACCAAACTCATTGCAGTCAAGTCCGTCCTGATTCTTAGCAACCCTGTACAGCAGAGTAGAACTGCCCCACAGGGTTTCTAAGACTATAGATCTTTAGAGAAACAGACTGCTACATCTTTCTCTGTGGAGTTGCTGATGGGTTTGAACTACGACCTTCCATTTAGCAGCCTAGTGCTTAATCACTGTGCTACCAGGGCTCCCTGTTAATGACAATCCAAACCAAACCCACTGCCATCAAGTCAATTCCAACTCATAGCAAACCTTTAGGGCAGAGTATAACTGCCCTACAGGGTTTACAAAGCTGTAAATCTTTACAGATGCTGACTGCCTCATCTCTTTGTCATGGAAAGGCTGGTGGATTTGAACTGCTGACATTTTGGTTAGCATCTGAATTCTTTAAGCACTGTACCACGGGTGCTCCTGTTAATGACAATGGTCACCATTTATTAAAGGCTCAGTCTGTGTCAACGCTGAGCCTTGACTACTTCTTAAGCACGTGGATGAATGCAATACCACAAAATCCTAATAAAGGCTCTGTGAGGGAGGTATTATTATTTCTAATTTTATAGAAATAGGAAAACTGAGGCTTATAGAGGTCACACAGCTAGGAAGAGGGGGCATTAGAATTTGAAACCAAGTTTCTGTGCCACTTTATATCTCTTCCTCATTCACTTATTAATACTAGTGCAGGAGCAGTATGAAACAACCTATTGTTTGGCCAAATAGCTCTCAGTTCAGTGCATATTGAAATTTATAGAATTGTGATGACTTTGGCAATAAATAATAACTAAATAGGTAAACTTTCCACTGAACTGATTAAACATTGATCTGGTTTAGTGTTTTCCAGTGTAGGGTCCTCTTCATGTGACAAGAACAATACTTTTGATTATCTACATGTACAAGGAGCTCTAGTAGTATAGTAGTGCCTAAGTCACTTGACTGCTAACCAGAAGGCTCGTGGTTCAAACCCACCAGCCACTCCCCTGAAGGAAGGTTGGCAATCTACTTCTGTAGTGATACTGCCTGGGAGAGCCAAGGAGGGGTCTCTATGAGTTGGGTCCAACTCAACAGCGCATAACAACAACAACAACAACCTACATGTATACCTTAAGAGAATTATAAGACACAGTTCTTGTCTTCAAAAGTTTGTGATACTACCAAGAAACTTTTAATTAAAGTAGAAAGCAGAAATTCACTAAATAGAGTAGGATTAAGGGCCAATGATGGGGTGAGAGTGCAAGAGGCTGATTTCCTTTAGCTGCAGCAGAAGTTCAGAGAAAAGTAGAGTTGAGGCTGTCTTTGAAAGTTGGATAGGACTTGAGAAGCACAAAGCACTCCAGAAAGGTGTGCTAGTCTCACAACAGGTGACAGAGGGCTCAACTTGTTTGCTAGACAGGGGAAGCCTGCTGTGGCCAGAGAAAAGGCTCAGGTTTGAGAGTAGCAGGAGATTAGGTAAGAGAGACAGGTTCAGGCTAATCACAAAATAAAAGAAAGGAAAGCTAAGCAATTTGGACTTTATCTTTCTAGACTGTGGAAAGCCAATATAGATTTATTATTATTGTTCTTTTTATTGTGATTTGGGTGAAAGTTTATAGAGCAAATTTATTTTACACTCAATGGTTCATACACATTTTATTTCATGACATAGATTGCAATCCCCATAATATAATAGCTCTTTTCCCACTTCCTTTCTTTTCCCTGTGTCCTTCTTTCTTAGGCCTTCCTGCCTTCTGAACTTTCTCCCTGCACAAATGCCGCCCTTCTGATCTATGGTTGATTATTCTAAAGATACTTGTTCACCTCTTAGGCCTGCATATTGGTTGGCTGAAGGTTAAGCCATGGAAGTGAGTTCAATTCCAAGCCTAAAGTGTAACTAGGAGGCATAGTCTTGGGGGTTTCATCAGTGTCTATCTGCCCAGTAAGCCTGTTCTTTTTTATGATTTTGAGTTTTATCCCACATTTTTCTCCTACTCTATCCAGTATCTCCAGTTTTGATCCATTTCTGAGTAACTGAGCACCATCTAGTTTTTCAGGTCTCAGGGTCATGTAGGCTACAGTTCCCATGGTCCACTAGTCCCTTAGATCAATTGTTTCCATGTGTTCTTGATTTTCTTTACTCTTCTTTGCTCAAGACAAGAAGAGAACAATATAGATTATTTTTTATTGTGGTAAAATATATATAACAAAATCTTTGCCTTTTTACCCACTTTTGAGTATACAATTCAGTGGCATTAATTACATTCATCATGTTGTAAAACCATCATCACTATCTATTTTCGAATATTTTTCACCTCCCTTAACAGAAACTCAGTTATTGTCCACAAGCATTAACTCCCCATTTCCCCCTTCCCCCAGCTCCTGGGAACCACTATTACACTTTTATGTCTATGCATTTGCCTATTCTAAGAATTTTATATAAGTGAGGTCATACAGTATTTGTTCTTTTGTGTCTGATTTATTTCGCTCAGGACTGCAGTGTAGTAAATTACTTTGTGTGGCTTTTCTACCCATAAGTCTTTGTAAACTCCAAGGTGAGATTTTCTATGAGCAAGTGAAGAGCTCCTGATTGCTGAAGGTGTCC
>NW_006921912.1:1168089-1189333 GCF_000298275.1 Orycteropus afer afer | reverse complement strand
TTGGCCTTGCAGTAATAGGCCTTGGGTTACTGCTGTCTTCCTCTTGTGAGATTAGAGGAGGTCAGAACATGTGGCCTCCTTGCCGTTTTTGCAAGGACTAAACAGTTTATCCATGTCATAGCATGTATTGGAACTTCATTTGTATTTTTGACTGACTTTCTGAGTCATGATCTACACAGTCGAATACATTTGCATAATCAATAAAACACAAGGAAACATCTTTCTGGTATTCTTGCTTTCAGCCAAGATACATCTGCCATCAGCAATAATATTCCTCATTCCATACCCTCTTCTGAAGCCATCTTGAATTTTTGGTAGTTCCTTGTCAGTGTACTGCTACAACTGTTTTTTAATTATTCTCAACAAAATTTTACTTGCATATGATATTAATGATATTGCTCAATAATTTCCACATTCTATTGGATCACCTTTCCTTGGAATGGGCACAAATATGGATCTCTTCCAGTTAGTTGGCCAAATAGCTGTCTTCCAATTTTTTTTTTCTTTCTTAATTGTGATTTGGGTGAAAGTTTACAGAGCAAATGCATTTTCCATACAGTAATTCATATACATTTTGTTTCATGATAATGATTGTAATTCCATAATCTAACAGCTCTCTTCCCACTTCCTACCTGGTTATCTTTTCTCTGTGTCCTTTCCTATGCATTCCTGCCCTTTGAGCTATCTCCCTGTGCAAATGCTGCCCTTCTGATCTCCCATGATTGATTGTTCTAGGGAGTGTACCTACCTGGTAAGGTTGGGCAATCTACTTCCATAGTGATACGCCTCAGAAACCCAAGGAGGGTTCACTATGACTCGGTCCGACTCGACAGCAAAAACAACAACAACATATGCCTGTATCTTGTTTGGCTGGAAGCCATGGCAATGAGTTCAATTCCAGGCCTGAAGGGTGACTAGGACCTACAGTCTTAGGCGTTTCACCAGTCTCTATCAGACTAGTAAGCCTGGTCTTCTTTATGATTTTGAGTTTTGTTCCACATTTTTCTTCCACTCTATCCAGAATCTACTGCACTGATCCCTTTCCAAGTGGTTGACAGTGGTAGCCAGACACTATCTAGTTCTGGTCTCATGGTCATATAGGCTGAGGTTCACATAGTCCACTAGTTCCTTGGACTAATTGTTTCCATGTGTCTTTGGTTTTCTTCATTCTTCTTTGCTCCGGATGAGGAGACACCAATTGTTGCATCTAGATGGCCAGCTTTTAAAACCCAGTCAGTACTCACCAAAGTAGGATATAGAACAATATTTTTGTGTAGTTGTTGTTGTTGTTGTTGTTATGTGCTGTCGAGTCAAACCCGACTCATAGCGACCCCTCCTTGGGTTTCTGAGGCAGTATCACTACGGAAGTAGGATTGCCCAACCTTCCTTCCGTTTTGTGTAGTATGTTATGCTAATTTGGCTTGATGTCCTCTGAAACCACGGTCCTGAGCCCACAGGTCCAAAACTCATTCCCTTGAGGAGGTTGGTTATGATTAAGAAATTATCATAACTTTGCCCCATTAATTCTATTAATATGGACATTCTTACAGCACATACAAATACATATGTAGAAATATCTTCGCCAACCTTATATATATATTGCCTGGGCATACCTGATCATTCAGCCTGTCTACACATCTGTTTACCCAGAGATTAATGTTTATCACTAATAATGCAGTATTGTGTATGTAAAAGTGTTTATCTTTGTTGTCTGTACCTCTTGTGCACCTCTCTGTGTCTTCCTTTTCTTTAGTGTTATTGTGTTGGTCTCTCACTTTTGGTATATTGCCTTTCCCTTCATCCAAATCAATACTTGTCTTCCAAAATTCTTGACATAAATGAGCGAGGGCTTCCAGGTTTGCACCTAATTTTTGAAAGATCTCAATGGTATTCCATCAGTTCCTGGACATTTGTTATTCACCAGTTCCTTCTGTGCAGCTTGGACTTCTTCCTTCAGTATCATCAGTTCTTGATCATATGCTATCTCCTGAAATTGTTGAACATTGACCAATTCTTTTTGGTACAGTGACTCTGCATTCCTTCCATCTTTTTTTGATGCTTCCTGGATCATTCAACATTTTGCTTATAGAATCCAATATTGCAAGTCAAGGGTTGAAATTTTTCTTCAGTTATTTCAGATTGAGAAATGCTGAGTGTGTTCTTCCTTTTTGTTTTTCTAACTCCAGATCTTTGCATATTTCATTATAACAGTTTATTTTGTCTTCTCGAGCAGCCCTTTGAAATCTTCTGTTAAGCTCTTTCACTTCAACATTTCTTCCATTTGCTTTAACTACTTTCCATTCTAGAGCAAGTTTCAAAGCCTCTTCTGACATCTACTTTTGTCTTTTCTTTCTTCCCTGTCTTTTAACAATCTTTTGCTTTCTTCATGTGTGATATCCTTAATGTCATCCCATAACTTGTCTGGCCTTTGGTCATTGGTGTTCAATTAGTCAAATCTCATCTTGGCCTTCTTGGCCTTGTTCTGACTGATGATACTGAGCTTTTCCATTGTCTGTTTCCACAGATGTAGTTGATTTGATTCCTGTGTATTCCATCTGGTGAGGTCCATATGAATAGTTGCTGTTTATGTTGTTGAAAAAGGTATTTGCAATGAATAAGACATTGGTCTTGCAAAATTCTGTCATGCAATCTCTGGCTTAATTTCTTTCACCAATGCCATAGTTTCCCAATGACCAATGCTACTTCTTTGTTTCCAACTTTCACATTCTAATCACTAGTAATTATCAACGCATCTTGATGCCATGTTTGGTCAATTTCAAACTGCAGAAGTTGGTAGAATGCTTCAATTTCTTCATCTTTGAGTTTAGTGGTTGGTGCATAAATTTGCATGATGGTAATAGTAACTAGTCGTCCTTGTTGGCATATGGATATTATCCTATCACTGGCAGTGTTGTGCTTCAGGATGGATCTTGAAATGTTCTTTTTGAATGTGATGCTATTCCTCTTCAATTTGTCATTTGCGGTATAGTAGACCACATGATTGTCCAATTCAAAATGGCCAATACTAGTTCATTTCAGCTCACCAAACCCTAGAATAATGATCTTTATGTATTCTGTTTCCTTTTTATATCTTCCAATTTTTTTAGAGTCATATGTCATATATTCCATGTTATGATTATTAAGGGATATTTGTAGCTGTTTCTTTTCATCATGCCACATCAGCAAATGAAGGTCCCAAAAGCTTTACTCCATCCATGTCATTAAGGTTGAGCCTAGTTTGAGGAGTCAGTTCTTTCTTCCCCAGTCATATTTTGAATGCCTTCTAACCTGAGTGGTTCTTCTTCTGGCACAATATCAGACAATGTTTCATTGCTATTCATAAGATTTTCTGGCACTTAACAGACAGTGTTTCACTACTATTCATAAGGTTTTCAGGGCCAGTTTTCTCAGAAGTGGACTGTTGTGTCTTTCCTCCTAGTCTGTCTTAGCTTGGAAATTCTGTTGAAACCTATCTACCGTGGGTGACCATGATGGTATTTGAAATACCAGTGGCATAGCTTCCTGCATCATGTGCAAGGCACCACAGTGTGACAAACTGATTCTCAGAGGGGTGGTGAAATGGAATATTATTCAATCATAAATAGAAATGAAGTTCATGAATATAAATGAATAACAATTTTCCATTGTATACATATGCCATATTTTGTTTATCCATTCTTCTGTTGATAGACACTTCGGTTGTTTCTACCTTTTGGCTATTGTGAGTAAAGCTGAAATGAACATAGTGTACACGTTATCTGATTCCCTTTTGAGTATGTACCTAGGAGTGGAATTGCTGTTGTTGTTGTTAAGTGCTATCAAGTCAGTTTAAACTCATAGCAACCCTGTGTACAACAGAAAAAAAATACTGCCTGGTCCTGCACATCTTCACAATTATTGCTATGTTTGAGCCCATTATTGCAGCCACTGACTCAATCCATCTTTCTGAGGGTCTTCCTTTTTCACTGACCCTAGCATAGTGCCTAGGGCACTTGACTGCTAACCAGAAGGCTGGCGGTTCAAACCCACCAGCCACTCCTCGGAAGGAAGATGGGGCAATCTACTTCCGTAGTGATACTGCCTCAGAAACCCAAGGAGGGGTCACTATGAGTCGGGTCTGACTCGATGGCACATAACAACAATATCAACAAACTTTTCCAAGCATTATGTCCCTATCCAGGCACTAGTCCCTCCTGGTAACATCTCCAAACTATATGAAATGAAGTCTTGGTAACCTCACTTCTAAAACACATTCTGGCTATGCTTCTTCCTGGACAGATTTGTTCATTCTTCTGCCAGTATGTGGTATATTCAATGTTCTTCACCAACACCATAATTCAAAGGCACCAATTCTTTTTCTGTTTTCCTTATTCATTGACCAACTTTTGTATGCATGGGAGGTGATTGAAAATATCACGACTTGGGGCAGGTGTACCTTAAAACTCAAAGTGACATCTTTGCTTTTTAACACTTTAAAAAGGTCTTTTGCAGAAGATTTACCCAATCCAATACATCCTTTGATTCTTCCAGGGGTTTGGATTGTGGATCCAAGTAAAATTGAATCGTTGGCAATCAAAACTAAATCCATTTATCACAATGTTTCTTACTGTCCAGTTGTGAGGATTTTGTTTTCTTTATGTTGAGGTGTAATCCATACTGAAGGCTGTAGTCTTTGATCTTCCTCAGTAAATACTGCAAGTCCTCTTCACTTTCAGCAAGCAAGTTTGTATCATCTGCATATCACAGGTTGTTAATGAGGGTTCCATCACTCCTGATGCTGCATTCTTCTTCATATGGTCCACCTTCTTGGATTATTTGCTCAGCATACAGATTGAATAAGTATAGTGAAAGGATACAACCCTCACACATACCTTTCCTGATTTTACGCTACCCAGTATACCCTTGTTCTGTTCAAACTACTGCCTCTTGGTCTATGTACACGTTTCACATGAGTACAATTAAGTATTCTGGAATTCCTGTTCTTCACAATGTTATCCATAATTAGTTATGATCTACACAGTCGAATTGCTGATCATATGGTAATTCTATGTTTACCTTTTTGTGCAGCTGCTAAATTGCTTTCCATAGTAGCTGCACATTTTACATTCCCACAAGCAACAGATAGGGATTCTAATTTCTCCACATCCTCATCAACATTTGTTATTTCCATTTTTCTGATAGTAGGATTCCATCCTATTAGCTATAAGGTGTTATTTCATTCTGGTTTTGATTTTAATATCCCTAATAATTAATAGGAATTCCAGAACACTTATTTGTGTTCATGAGGAATCTGTACATAGACTAGGAGGCTGTCATTCAAACAGAACAAGAGGATGGTTAAAAATAGGAAGGCAGTGTGTCAGGGTTGTATCCTTTCACAGTACTTATTCAATCTGTGCTGAGCAAATAATCCAAGACACCAGACTATATGAAGAAGAATGCAGCATTGGGACTGGAGGAAGACTCATTAACAACCTGCGATATGCAGACAACACAGCCTTGCTTGCTGAAAGTGAAAATGGCTTGAAGCATTTACTGATGAAGATTAAAGACTACAGTCTGCAGTATGGATTACACCTCAACATAATGAAAACAAAAATCCTCAAAACTGGACCAATTAGCAGCATCATGATAAATGAAGAGAAGATTGAAGTTGTCAAAGATTTCACATTACTTGGTTCCACAGTCAACACAAGTGGAAGCAGCAGTCAAGAAATCAGATGACATATTGCAGTGGGCAAATCTGCAAAAGACCTCTTCAAGTGCTGAAGAGCAAAGATGTCTCTTTGAAGACTAAGATGTGCCTAATCCAAGCCATGGTATTTTCAACAGCCTCATATGCATGTGAAAGCTGGACAGTGAATAAGGAAGACTGAGGAAGAGTTGATGCTTTTGAGTTGTGATGTTGGCCATGAATACTGAAAGCATTATGGACTGCCAGAAGAACTAACAAATCTGTCCTGGAAGAAATGCAGCCAGAATGCTCCTTGGAAGCAAGAATGGCCAGACCTTGTCTCGCCTACTTTGGTCATGTTGTCAGAAGGGACCATTCCCTGGAGAAAGATACCATGCTTGGTAAAGTGGAAGGTCCACGAAAAAGGGGAAGGACCTCAACAAGATGGATTGACACAGTGGCTGCAACAATGGGCTCAGGTGTAGCAAGGATTGTGAGCCTGGTGGTGGACCAGGCAGTGTTTTATTTTGTTGTACATAGGGTCTCTATGGGTCAGAACTAACTCAATGTCACCTAACAACAACACTAACAAAAATTAATGATTTTAAGCATATTTTCATGTACTTATTAGCCATTTGTATATCTTCTTTGAAGAAATATCTAATTAAGTCCTTTGATCATTTTTTGATTGGGTTGTTTGTCTTTTTGTTGTTGACTTGTAGGAGTTCTTTATATATTTTGAAACCCTTATCAGGTATATGGTTCTCTAAAATCTTCTGCTCAAATTTTTGATGTCATATTTAAGAATCCATTGTCAAAAGCGAGTTTTCAAAGCTTAACTCCTGTGTTTTTTTCAAAGACTTTTATGATTTTAGTTCTTATATTTAAGTCAATGATCCATTTTGAGTTAATTTTCATATATGGTATGAAATAAGGGTGTAACTTCATTCTGTCACAAGTGGAGATCCAGTTATCCTAGCACCATTTAGTAAAGAGACTTTTCTTACACACTGATTTAACACCCTTGTCAAAAATTAGTTGACTAGGTATATGGATTTATTTCTGGACTCTCAATTATATTCCGTTGGTCTATATGTCTATTTTCATACAAGTACCAAACTGTTTTATTTACCGTAGCTTTACAGTATATTTTGAAATTGGGGAGTGTGAGTCCTTGTACTTTGCTCTTCTTTTTCAAGAGTGTTTTGGCTATTCAAGGCCCCTTGCAATTTGTGAATTGGCTTTTCCAATAGGCTGTAGGAATTTTGATGGGAATTGCATTGAATTTCCATCTAGATTTGTGAGTGGGGGAGAAACAATATAAAGAAATCTGCAAATTATTTTAGCTTCCAAGGAGCCCATATTTTCCTAGAGGAAGGTCTCTTTGAGCTCAGCCTCATTGAGCTGGTGAAATTTGAGACTTTCCCTGGAATGACAATTGAGTTTAATAGCTGATCAACAGTAGTCATAGAATGGAATCAGAGAATGCCTTAACTAGAAGAGACCTGAGAATCCATTTGGTCCAGCCTCTTGTTTACAAAAGACAATGAGGAATACTGATGAAAATGATGATGCAACAGAAGTCAGCAAGGTGAGGATTTCCAAACTCGCAAAGAAACTTGTGGCAGAACTGACAGTGGCCGCCATTGTTTCTTAGCTTGCTTGTCCCAGCAGGGAGGTGGAAGGAGCCTATAGGCTGTCACAAATGTCCACCATTGGAAAAATGCTTTAGGGTCCTTATAGGCAAATCTCACTACCATCACTGCACTTATGGAAGAAGAGGCCATTGGCTGGGCTTTAGCAAGAGAACAGGCCCTTTCAAGGCTCATAGAATAATCTGAACAAAGACTGTGGTGGGTTTTTTTGCTCCTGTGATAGTTACCAGGATGAAGCAACTTCCCCAAAGAGAACAGGGGACAACTCATTGATCTGGGCCTCTGGTTAGAGATTTCAGTTGCTAAGGGCTTCACCACTGTTCTCCTCATCTTAAAAAATGCAAGTTGCTCCCTGGCAAAACTGGCAAAGGTGTTCTCTGGGAAGACTGCTCCTCCCAGTCAGAGGGGTGCCCTGGTAAAATGATAGGTTGGAGGGACCTGATCTAAGAGTGGAGTGTATGGGGTCAGAGAGGGAGTTTATTTCCAAGCTGAAACTCCTGCTTCCTTCCACCACCCCTGAAACTTCTGGACCATCAAGTCACACGGGGCCCATGTCTTCCTATCCAGCTCTGTCTTTGTGCCTCCCTAGCCCTGGGAGCTCTGGTAGCATAGTGGCTAAGACACTTGCCTGCTAACCAGATGGCTGGGGCGGTTCAAACCCACCAGCCACTCCTCGGAAGGAAGGTTGGGCAATCCTACTTCCGTAGTGATACTGCCTCGGAAACCCAAGGAGGGGTCGCTACGAGTCGGGGCCGACTCGATGGCAAACAACAACAACAACAACAAGCCCTGCCCTGCCCATCAGGCTGCATGTTAGTTGGGCAGTCTGGGACACTGGGCTCAAGCTTAGGATGAGGGCAGTAGTGTTGTAGCCTGCCTGTTAGCCATAGCCTCTTAGAGGGGAAGGACTTTGTATGGCAGCAAAAGGGATAATGGTGGGCTCTCTTTTCCCAAGATCTATAACATGTGCCCAGGCCCCCTTCCTCCAAGACAAGAGAGGTGTGATTGACTCCAGGGGTGGGCTGGGATTTTGAAGGATGGAAGTGGTCCATTGACAGTCTCCTTCCCCTTGCTGTCCCTAGACTATCTTTCATTCTTCTCAGTGCTTTCTGTCATGCAAACTGCTCTCCTTATGCTCGGAGGAATAGCTGGCAGTGACAGAAAGGAGATTACAGGCTATATTTCTGCCTTGAAGCATTCTCCAGGCTGTTGGGAAACAAATGGAATCAGGCAGGTTGTTAGTTCTGGGAAGGAGAAATCTGTGTATGTTGTAGCCCTGGAGCAGTGCTCTGCACAGTGGCATGCTGGTGTCACCTCTGATCTTCCTTCCTCTCTCAAATGTGTATTTTATTAATCCCTGAGTGGGGAGTAGGGCAGACTTCTCTTCCTCATACTGGTGTGATTCTTCTCTGAGGAGTTCTGGTTCCTTGATGCAGTCTTGGAGTAGTGGTGGGCAGGGGTACACATAGAGCAGAAAGACAAAAAGCATGTGGCTGCAGCAGGTCATTGGGAGGGCATTCTGGCCCATCAGTTCCAGAAAGAACATGATTAGAGGCAGAGATTAAGGACATACCAGACAAGCAAAGTCAGACCCAGACACTGTCCCCAGGGCCTGCTACTGGGGATTTTGACAAAAAAAGGAAGAGGTAGAGGAGGGGAAGGTGAGGCCACCATCCTGAAGCAGCATCATATACACATATATTACAACTATTTCCTTACCAGCTAGCTTCACTGATAGACTGTGAGCACCTTGAAGACAGGGAGACTGCGTGTGCGTGTGCATGTGCATGTATGTGTGTCATCTTGTATCCCTTCTCGGCCCCAGCACATGGTAGATCTCATACAGGCAGGCTAAATAGAAGCAATTTGGACCTGCCCAGAAGAAGACAAAGCTACTCCAGAACAGATCTCTAATCTGCCAAGCTGACTTCAGACACCTGGAAAATGAGGGGGGCAGGGCTGATATCACCTAAGCTGCTGCTTTTCTTTTGAACAGCTCAGGGCACATCACTTTCATCTGCTTCAGGGAGCCCAATATAGATTGAGCACTTATTACTCTAAGCATGAGGCCATTGGTGGTTCAGTCTCACCTTCCATGCAGGGAACCTAGGTTCAATTCCCAGCCAATGTACTTCATGAACAGCCATCACCCATTTGTCAGTGGATGTTTGTATGTTGCTGTGGTGATGAACAGGTTTCAGCAGAACGTCCAGACTAAGACAAACTGGGAAGAAAGTCCTGCCTATATACTTCCAAAAATCAGCCAGTGAAAACCCTATGGATCACAACAGCCCAATCTCAACCAGTCATGGGGATGGTGCCGGACCAGGCAGCCTCTACTTCATGGCACATGGGGTTGCCATAAGTCAAGTGCTCATTTGTTGACAGCTAACACCACCACCACTCCGAGCAATCTCCTGAGATTGAGAAGAAATGCAAGAGCAGAAAGGAACAAAGAGGTTTGAATTATCTGAGTCAGAAGACATGCCCCTTGCTGGCCACATTCTTATGCAAGCCATGTGCTTGACTTTCCTAAACCTCATTATCCATATCTGTAAAATGGGAATAACTATCTGGCAAGGGAAAGATAGCTCCTACACATCTGTAGAACATAAATGGGTGTTACCTTCCAGCAGGACAATTTGGTAATGCTGTAAAAATTCTTTCAAATGAACATACCCTCAGACTTTATAGTTCCACATCTAGAAATTTATCTTAAGAAAATAATCAAGTCTGGAGGAAAGTCCAGTGCTGAGGAATGTACATTATTTATTGATAGTGGCAAACACTGGAAATAATCTAAATAACAAATGATAGAAATTTGGCTAACCATAATAATTCACAAATGGAATATCATACAACCATTAAAATTTTAGTATATATTTCCCTGACATGCAAAGTTATTTGTGTCATGTTAAATGAAAGGCTTGCTGCATGCAAAACAGTATGCAAAGTATGATACTTTAAGAAAGAAGAGTTTTACTTTAAATTCTAACTGTGGTTATCTTTGTTTTGCAGGATTAACCAATAACCAATTGCCGTGGGTTGATTTTGACTCATGGTGACCCCGTGTGTCTCAGAATAGAACTGTGCTGCATAGGACTTTTAATGGCTGATTTTTTAAAAGTAGATCCCAAGGCAACTCTGGGTGGACTTGAACTGCCAACATTTTGGTTAGCAGTCAAGCCTTTCGAACTACTCAGAGACTCCCTTGTAAAATTACAACTAACTTAAATTTCTTCCTTCTTTTTATCTATAGTCTTTGCAATAAGCATGCATTACATTGTAAAGATAATAAAAATAAGTTATTAAATAAAATAGCTATCTCTAAAGGTTGTTTTAAGGGTTAAAGAATATATTACACATGAAATTGCTTCATAAACTGAAAAATAATTATACAAAATATAAAACAGACTCTCAACCTATGAAGAGCTTACAGTTTGGAAAGAGAGATGAAAGATGTTTAGAGTAGTTGTAGCATAAAGCAGAATGTGCTAAGAAATTTAAGAGCATTATAAACAGCATGTACTTGGAAACACAGAGGAAGTTGAAATTACTTCTGGCCATGGAGGTTGATTTGAACATTGAAGACTGGTTAGGATTTTGTCAGGTAGTAATACAGAATTGGTGCAGCATCGGAAATGAGAAATTGTGGAACGAGTTTGGAGAATGGAAAGTGGTTGGTTTGGATGGAGGATGCAGAGCCTGAAGGTGAAGAGCAGATGAGTTTAGAAAGCAGTTAGTGGCCAGACAGCAGGCACCTTGAACTCTGTACTTGGTGTAATACAACCGACAAACATTTGTTGAGTGCCTTCTGCATCTTAGTTGTTTATTTGGAGCACAGTAGGAAGTCAGTGACAATCTGGGGCAGGTGGTGACACAACTGTAAGCCTGTTGAGGGCAGTGAGGTTCTCATTGCTGCCTTCCCGGGACATAAAATAGACTCTCGATGGGTGCACCATGTAGGCATCTGCCTTTCTGGAAGCTCAGTCTGGAAGCATCAGTGTGCAGACATGCTGGAGAGGTTGGTAGTGAGCAGGACTCTGGCAATCATGGCCACAAAGATGGGCCCTCTCTAGATTTATGTCATTGATAGGGAAGGGATGGAAAGTGGGGAAGTGAGAGCTGTGTGAAAAGAGGTGGGGCTCAGCAGAGGGAGGAATCGAACTTCTCTCGTAGATTTGCTCCTAGGTGGCATGGAACTAGAGGATCATTCACAGAATTTGAAGAAAGGTTATTTGGAGGTAGAACAGGTTGGGGTGAGGTAGGGGGAAGAGGGGAGGAGAAATTTGGAATCCTCTCTCAGTTGGTCCTGATCTCTTAGCCTCTTCCCTGTGGCTGCCCCAAGGCAGGCCATGGCCAGGGAGGCCTGAGACATCAGCTGGTTTGTAAGGGTCTACCTATCCCTCATCTCCTTAGTCTCTCCTCCCTGGAGGCAGGTCTAGGGGATGAGAGAGGGGGTTCTGTTTCAATCTGGAGAGCTTTTGTTAATGGAAATTCACTAACTAGTCTGCCTACCCTTGGAGCTTCTCTCAACTCAGCCCATCCTCCTAGCACTCACTGGCTCCCTCTCTCCTGCGACTGGGAATTCATACCTCTTTTAGGATCCTGGACGCTGTCTCTCTGCCACCCTCATCTACAACAGAGCACACACACACACACACACCCTGGAAGGGACACTGGAAAGTCTTCTTGTTCAAGCAAATGTCTAGATTTCCATGTCCCTGCTGCAGCTCCCAGCCTGGGCTGCTGTTCAGCCCCTCCTGTTGTCATGTCACTAGTTAATTACATTCTTTACTGAGGTGCAAATGTGTTTTTGCAGGAAGACTAAGATGGTGTTAACTAGGAAGAAACTGTTGATGTTAAAGATGTAGTCACCTCTGGTGTAGGGCTGGGACTCTTGGCTGGAGGACCTCCCCAGTGTCACCAAGAAATTGCAGCCCAGACACCTGAGTAGCCTGACAGTGGCCCTGCCATCAGGACTCTAAGCCCAGCTCAGTTGGAGATATTTGACCTTGATCAAATGAGCAACTTGATACAAAAGGAAAAATTGATGTGACTGTTTAGGCAGTATGAGGCCAGAACTTATGACAAGATGACCACCCAACCTCAATTTCCAGACACTCTCATCTGCTTTGAATATGGAAAAACAAAATTAATATGTTTAATTTGAAAAAATATACAACAGGTTATGCAGCTAAGGCCACTTTTAGGCTACAGGTTGTCCTCCATTGTTAATTTCTGCTCTTGGTCCATTCCCTCTGGACTCTTCTTCCCTGACACCCTCAGCCCTACCTTGGTCAGTGTCTCTCCAGCCCCAGGCAAAGCCTGCAGATCCCAGGAAAGGATCTGACATTATCTGCATAACTGAAAGAGCTACAATTACCACCCCTTCCTCTTAAGTGGTCAGCTATGGCCTTCCCAATGCCCAGAAATCACTCTATCAAGACACACCTACACTTCAGGGAGAGGGCAGTGTGTAAGCCTGGTGTCAGGAAGCCAAATAAGTAACACTGTGGCTCTTCATTGGTAGTGAGAGTGGGTCTAAATGGCAGTTACCCTGAAGAGAGCTGATAAATATGATAGAAGTATCTGTGGAGGAAATGGATTTTTTTCCCTATAGCAACCTAGGGAGGAGGGGAAGAGCACAGAAGGGTTGGTGGTGAACAGAGCCCCCAAGCCCCTTTTATCTGGTCACCCCTACACCTCTAGCCATCCCTGCTGAGATCTTGTCTGCCCTTTTTTTTTTTCTTTTCTTTTTTTACACAGGTGCTTGGGCTCTGGCTGAGAGAAAGATTTTCTGGCCCAATTGGGAGTGAGAATAGGGGAGGGAGTCTCCTGAGGACCATCCCAGAGGCCGCCAGGATCACCCAAACAGTAAGAAATGCTTCTCTCTCCTTCAACACATAGTTTAATCCCCAGGTAGATTAAGTTTTCTTCTGACAGCCTCTAGAACCCACTCATAATGTTAACTCCCATTAAGCATATACAACCTTAGAAAGCAAAATATTGCATTATCTTTTTCATGTCTTTGTTTTATCTCTTCAGCTTAAATACAGGGGTTATACTTATGCATGGATATTTCTCTTTCCTTGCATGTATTCTGTGAACAATAACTTTTTGGTAGTATACATGGATGGGGCATTGTTAAAACTCATGATGATGATGACATTTGTACAACCTTCTGGAGCAAGCGTTGTTGAGTTACCATCAAGCTGATTCTAACTCATGGCAGCCCAGTGTGTGAAGAGTAGAACTGCTCCATAGGGTTTTCAAGGCTATGACCTTTCAGAAGCAAATGGCCAAGGCTGTCTTCTAAGAAGCCTCCGAGTGTGTTCAAACCATCAACTTTTTGGCTGGTGTTTAATCATTTGCACCACTCAGGAACTCTAGGACAAACACTACCACCTAAGAATCACCTACAGGTGCTCATTTAAAATGCAGTTCATGGACCTCAGAGCCAGAGGTTCTGATTTCATGGGTCTTGGGTAAGATTCAGGAATCTACACCATGGAAGTTTTAGATAAACATTGGGGAAACTACACCTACCATGTTTCTGATGAACTCTGAGAAACAGTTCTTTAGAATTTATAAAGCATTTTTAATAATCTCATTTAATCCTCTAATCAGATAGAATTTTTTTAATCCCCATAAATAACTTCATGATCTTACAGTCTCAGTATAGGCAGGTATTTGGAATCCAGTGATCCAAAACAATCCTTTTTCTTTCTAGTATGCCATTGTAAGGGCTGGATCTATTATAATAAGATTGGGCCTCCAAGTCCAAGGACCTTGCCCAGGACTTTGTAAGTTTCCCTATGTCTTAGGATCACCATGACCTTAGAGTTTATCAGCCTTTATTTTAGGAGCAGTTCTAGACTAAGTTGGACTATGAAGGAAGGCTTGGTGATCTAGTTCCAAAAATTAGCCAATGAAAGCTCTGAATTACAACGGTCTGATACACAACTGATCATGGGGATGATGCAGCATTGGGCAGAGTTTCATTCTGTTGTACATGGAGTCATCATGAGTCAGAAAACAACTCCACAGTAGCTAACACCAACAACAGTCATTGCTACCACCACTGTCTGTCAGTTTATCCTATTGTGGTGGCTTGCATATTGCTATGATTCTAGAAGCTATGTCCTCAGTATCTCAAACACCAGCAGAGTCACCCATGGTGGACAGGTTTCAGTGGAGCTTCCAGACTAAGACAGACTAGGAAGAAAGACCTGATGATCTACTTCCAAAAATCAACCAGTGAAAACCCTGTGGATCCCAACAGAACACTGTTCAACTTACTTGCTTTGGACCCATCATAATAGTGAGGGTGATGTAGGACCAAGCAGTTTCTTTCTGTAGTACACAGAGTTGACTTAATAGCAGCTACCAGTAACAATCATTGCTGACAAAAGTCTGGTTTTCCTGAAGGGAGGTAGAGAGAGAGAACCACAGGGTTAATGTTCCCAGGCCTACCTCCCCACACAGGTAGATAATAAAGTCATAACTATTAGGAAAGGACCACATGTCTGAGGATGACAGAACTGACCAGTAATGATTGTCCTGCCTGCTGTCTCCTCTGCCTGTGTGGAAAGCATGCTAGAGTATGTTGTACCTCTTGAGGTGGAAGCTGGAAGAAAGGCCCATCTAGAGGGGTCAAGACTAAGTATGCTGTCGTTGTTGATAGGTGCTCTCAAGTAATCTCTAACTCATAGCAACCCTATGCACAGCAAAACAAAAGATACCCTGCCACACACTATCCTCACAATTCTTGCTATGCTTAAGCCCATCATTGTAGTCACTGTGTCAATCCATCTCACTGATGATTAAGTATGGGTAGGAGCAATGCTCATTTGGGGGTTAACAATCTTGTCAACAGCATGTGGGGCCTGCGTCCACAGGGATGTCGAAGGGACTCTACTATAGACCATAGCTGAGATGAGAGCTTGGAGAAGGTAGGGGAAGGTGCAAAAAAGAACAAGGGTTATATAGATTCCCCGTAAAACAGTTTGGAAGTGTTTGTTGCCCAAGTCCCATGGCTTTCTCTGTGATTGAAAATAGAACTAAGTTACCTGGAAGAGTTCAATTTATCTCTAGGCTAAGGCTGTGGATTGCCATCAGTCACAATCAACCTGCTGGCAACTAACAAGATAGTAAGGAGCTCTGGTGGGGCTGTGGTTAAAGCATTGGGTTGCTGACCAAAAGGTGAGACAGATGAGACAGTCTGCTTCTGTAAAGATTTACAGCCTTGGAGAGTCTATGGGGAAGTTTTAGTCTGTCCTATAGGGTTGCTATGAGTTGGAATTGACTCTATGGCGATGGGTTTTGGATTTAACAAGACTGTGAATGCTGGTGTCCAAACAATCCACACTGTGCCTGGGAGAATGGAGCTGCCTCTGCTATCACCTATAGGGTAGACTATGGGGAAGGATGGAAATAGGTTGACTGACTGCTAACTCCTTCTGTGGGTTGTGTCTTTCTGTAGAATGGAAGGCTTCCATGAATGGAATAGAGGCAACTTCAAATATCACACCCTCCTCCCTGGCACACAAATATACATACACCCACTGACCACTGAACAGTCTTGACAAGTGAGTGACAGTGTGGTCTGTTCTGGGGTCCAAATAGAGTTGACATGGTTGCTTGGATGGGTGCAATTGGCAAGGACAATTTTTGCAACGAATGCTGGAAGTGTGGCAATCAGAGAAGCCGCCAGCTGTCTCACTTAAATTCTTAGCTCTCTCACTCTCTTTTTTTTTTTTTTTAAATCATTTTGCTTACATAATCCACCCCCTTTTTATTTTCTAATTCTCTCCTTGCAAAGCTGGCACCAGAGGGGAAGGGCTGGGGTGGAGGGGGTAGCAATTACACATCAGTTTGGGGAGCATTTACATTTTGCAATTACAATTTAAAAATAAGTCTCGTTAATGATCTCCACGTGTAAACGACAAACCCTAACTGACATACATACTCTCTTGGGCCTGCCTGCCTCCCCCTGAAGTCAGAAGCTCAGTGGAGGCAGATGTACCAGGGGAGGCATAGGAGGAGGCTGGGGCCAGCATCTGAGGGGTGGCAAGAGCAATTAATTGTGCCTTTGAGATTAATAGAAGACAGACCTGGGGCAGAGAACCTGGAATCCAAGAATTCTAGACTTCCACCTCCTCTCCTTATCTCACCCTCATGCTCAGTCCTAGCCACTTCTTCCCAAGCCCTAACACAGCACAAATCAGTGTACAGAGCTCTAGGGAAAAGAAGACCCAACTGTGGATATTTTCCAAAGTGGGAATTTTAAAGTCCTGTTGGGAAAAGGCAAATCCTAGTATCCAAGACCATTCCAATGTACCTGGATATTCATGGATTGGGAAAAGGGGCTAATTCTAAATGCAGGTTCATGAAGGGAACGGGATTAGTTGTGGCTTAGCTCAGGAAAATAATTTCTCCTCTTGCCTATTTGTTGTTGTTAGTTGCCATAGCATGTGCTCCAACTCATGGCAACCCCGTGTACAACTGAGTGAAACATTGCCCAGTCCTACACCATCATGACCATTGGTGTGCTCAAACTCATTGTTGTAGCCGCTGTGGATTTTAAGTGCCTTCCAACCTAAGGGGCTCATCTTCCAGCACTATATCAGACAATATTCTGTTGTGATCCATAGGATTTTCATTGGCTAATTTTTGGAAGTAGATCACCAGGCCTTTCTTCGTAGTCTGTCTTAGTCTGGAAGCTCCACTGAAACCTGTTCAGCCTGCATGACCCTGCTGGTATTTGAAATACCATCTGCACAGCTTCCAGCATCACAACAACATGAAAGCTACTCTAGTACGACACATTGACAGATGGATGATGGTCTTGTCAATTAGTTATCCAAAGCTTCTGATTCCTTGAGAAGTGCAAAGAGCAGGGACTTGAGAATCAGACCACCTAGACTCAGTTCTAGCTTTACCATTTGCTGGCTGTAGGATTTGGGACAGGTTATATAACTTAATTTTTGTAACTGACCTTCTCTTTATATAATTGGGATAATCCTATTTACCTCATAGGGCTTCTGTGAAGATTAAATGAGATAATGTATGAGAAAGCACTCACACAAAGTCTGATATATTGTAAATGCTCAATAAATGTCAGTTCCTTTTCAACCCTGCTTCCTTCCTGCCCATAGGAAATCTGCTTCTTTTCCAACTACTGTGGACACTAAGATAGGATGATCTGTTCTGATTTCTCCAGGTCTCCCCTCAAAGTCAAGCCATCTGTATCCTGAGCATCAGGCCCTGAAACAGAAACAACCCTCTCCATCACACACACACTCTCTCTCTGTCTCACACACACACACATAAAATTATCATCATCTTCCCATAGGATCCCTTGCACGGTCTTGACATCAGGCTTACAAGCCAGCCCCCAATTTCTCACCAGCTCTACTCCTGACTGGCTTTACAAGCCCAGTTCTCTTTTTTCTGGATACTAATTCACCTGTGTGACTTTTTATCAGCCACTGCCCCTCTCTGGGCCCCAGTATGTTACTTATTATGAAATGAGAAAGGTGGACTAGGAGCCCTCTGAGGTGGCTTTCAGTCCTGACATCCTGAAATTCTCAGATTCACATTCCCTGTTTGGCTTCTCTCTACCAAGTGCTTATGTATAAAGTTTGTTGTTCTTTTTTTTGGAGGGGTGGGGCTTAAAATATAACCATTTATTTAGGTCATAGTTCCACTAGATAGTTCTTCTGGGCTTGGCTTAGCTGATTTATCTGGGCTCATTCATGGAAAGACAGTATAACATTAGAAAAACCTATCAATATATTAAATTACATTAACAAGAAAATAAATAAATAAATAATCATCAAAATAGATTTCAAAGGCACCTGGTAAAATTTGACCTCTTTTCCTAATTCTTCAGTAAATCCAAACAAGGAATGGAAGAGGTGTGTAAAAGTTTTCTTCTCTTGTTCATCTTTATTCTGTTCAGTCTTTTGATGGATAGTCAAAAAATTGTATTTGTTACTTAAAGCATACATAATATAGCTCTTACCAACTGCAAAAACAAGTATGTGTCTTACAAATATCTGCAAGAGGGAAGATGTTCCAAAGCAAGTGGGCTTGATAGCGTGAAGAACATCAAAAGGAACCTGCAGACAGGGAACTCCTTGAAGACAGGGCCTGTTTTGTTGTTGTGGTTTTTATTTTAATCCAAATGAACTTATATTTTAAATGCTGTTCTAAAAACTTGGTTTTTTAACCTAAGGTTATATAACGGATACCTTTCCCTGTCATAAACAAATCGACATAAAGAATAGATTGGACACATTGAACACTAATGACCAAAGACCAGACAAGTTGTGGGATGATATCAGGAACATGATACATGAAGGCAAAATGTCATTAAAAAGACAGGAAAAAAAAGTAAAGATCAAAACAAATGTCCTAACAGACTCTGAAACTTGCTATTGAACATAGAATAACAAAAGCAAATGGAATAAATGATCAAGTAAAATCTGAACAGAAAATTTCAAAGGGTGGCTCAAGAGACAAAGTAAAGTATTATAATGAAATGTACAAAGACCTGGAGTTAGAAAATCAGAGAAGAAGAATACACTTGGCATTTCTCAGGCTTAAAGAACTGAAGAAAAAATTTAAGCCTTGAATTGCAATATTGAAGGATTCTATGGGCAAAATATTGAACAATACAGGAAGTATCAAAAAATAGAAGGAATACACAGTCACTGTACCAAAAAGAATTCATCAACATTCTACCATTTCAGGAGATAGCATATAATCAAGAACCAATGGAACTGAAGGAAGAAGTCCAAGCTGCACTGAAAGTATTGGCAAAAATCAAGAATCCAGGAATTGAAGGAATAAGAATTGAGATGTTTCAACAAACAGATCCAACACTGGAAGCACTCATTTGTCTAAGCCAATAAATTTGGAAGATAAGCAAGCTGGCCAACTGATTGAAAACACCCATATTTGTACCCATTCCAAAGAAAGGTAATCCAACTGAATGCAGAAATTATTGAACCATATCCTTAATATTACACACAAGTAAAATTTTGCTGAAGATCATTCAAAGATGGTTGCAGCAGTACATCAACAGGGAAATTCAAGCCAGAAATTCAAGCTGAGGACGAAGAATAAGGGATATCATTGCTGATGTCAGATGGATCTTGGCTGAAAACAGAGAATATCGGAAAGATGTTTACCTATGTTTTATTGATTGTGCGAAGGCATTCACCTCTGTGAATCATAGCAAATTGTGAGTTACATTATAAAGAATGGGAATTCCAGAACATTTGATTGTACTTATGAGGAACATGAACCAAGATGCAGTTGTTCAAAGAGAACAAGGGAATAGTGTGTGGTTTAAAATCAGGAAAGGTGTATGTCAGGGTTTCACTATAAGTTTCATGTACTTATTCAGTCTGTATGCTGAGCAAATAATCCCAGAAGCTGGACTGTGTGAAGAGGAGTGTGGCATCAGAATTGAAAGAAAGCTAATTACCATTCTGCAATATACAGATGACACAATCTTGCCTGATGAAGGAGAAGAGTACTTGAAGCACTTACTGATGAAGATCAAAGACTGCAGCCTTCAGTGTGGATTACTGAACACCCATTTTCAACATAAAGAATACAAAAATCCTCACAACTGGACCAAAAAGCAACATCATGATAAATGGAGAAAAAGTTGAAGTTGTCAAGGATTTTGTTTTACTCAGATCCACAATCAAAACCCATGGAAGCAGCAGTCAAGAATCAAATGACATATCTCATTGAGCAAAAAAGAGGCTGCAAAGGACATTTTGTTGAAAGGCAAAGATGTCACTTTGAGGGCTACCCAAGCCATAGTATTTTCAATCACCTCATATGCATGTGAAAACTGGACAATGAATAAGAAAAACCAAAGAAGATATGGTGCATTTGAATTATGTTGCTGGCAAAGAATATTGAATATACTTTGCACTACCAGAAGAATGAACAATCTGGTCTTGGAAGAAAGAAGTACAGCTAGTGAGGATGGCAAGACTTCATCTCATGTACTTTGGACAGGCTATCAGGAGGGATCAGTCCCTGGAGAAGGACATCATGCTTAGTATTCTGGTTACCTAGTGCCTCTCTGACAGGAATACACCACAAATGGGATGGCCTTAACAAATAGGAGTTCATTCTCTTACAGTTTGGAGGCTTTAAGTCCAAGTTCGAAGTGTCAGGCTCTAGGGGCTGGGTGAAAGCCCCTCAGCCTTGGGCTTCAACTCTGCCTCCAGCTCCCAGCCCACTGAAGCTAGAGGTGTTTCTTCACTCAGACAGCTGCTGGCTGCTGAGGCTGAGAAGCCCAATGTTGACAAATAAAATGGCCTAGTCCCAATGTTACCGAACCACACGGAAGGCCATTAACTTAAGTCCACTGTAGGTCCCAAGGTCGGCAGAGCATAGCAGGCTGCTGAGCAATGACACGGCTACATGCAGGGTCCAAGCGTGCCAAAGGCTAGAGACCATTCTCAGAGCTTCTCCTTATATACAGGAAGCAGGCCACAAACCCAAAAGCAGCTACTCAGCTGCTCACAGTAGATTTCACCATGGAGTTGATTACCAGTCTCATCATGGGGAATACAACATCCAGCTGCCCAGCCACTCAACCAGGCCTAGCCAAGTTGACACACAAACATAACCACCACACTTGGTCAGCAAAAAGAGGAACACCTTGAGTGAGATGGATTGACACAGTGGCTGCAACAATAGGCTCAAATATAGCAACGATTGTAAGCATGGTACAGGACCAGTAAATGTTGTATATAGGATCACTATGAGTCAGAACTCATAGTAGCATAGTGCCTAAGGCACTTGACTGCTAACCAGAAGGCTGGCGGTTCAAACCCATCAGCCACTCCTCGGAAGGAAGGTTGGGCAATCCTACTTC
>NW_006921912.1:1129208-1167634 GCF_000298275.1 Orycteropus afer afer | reverse complement strand
CGTAGTGATACTGCCTCGGAAACCCAAGGAGGGGTCGCTATGAGTCGGGGCCGACTCGACGGCACATAACAACAACAACAACAACAACAACAATGAGAGTTGAGGAGTCCCTAGATGGTGCAAATGGTTAAGGTGTTTGGCTGCTAACCAAAATGTTGGCAGTTCAAGTCTACCCAGAGGTGTCTGGGAAGAAAGGCCTAGCACTCTACATCTGAAAAATCAGCCACTGAAAACCTTATGGAGCCCAATTCTGCTCTGACACACATGGGGTTGCCATGAGTCAGTGTTAATTGAATGGCAACTAGTTTATGAAAGTTGAGGAGATTAGCACACATTCTTCCCTCCCTGATGTTTATTAGTTCAAACTACAGTTGCCACATCATTAAGATTTAGAATTTGTAGTCTGTTATAAAGTTGTAGTAACATCTGTATTCTGATTATAGGTTGATTTTAAGATGGAAATATACTAAAAAGCATTGAACCTATGGTTATGGAAGTATTATTCAACCACAGACCAAACCAGTGTGATTTACCATGGAAACAGCAGTGTAGTTCTTTGTCATTATAACATGGAAGCCATGGTAAAAGCACTGAGGTGTCAGACTCGTCTTTCATATTCCTTCCAGCTTTCTTCCTCCCATTGGGTCACACTGAGCTGCTGCTCTTTCCATGTATAAGTTGTTCTTTTCCTTGGACTTCTTTGCTTTGCTGAAGGAGCACCTCTAGGTATTTTTTATATTGATGAGTGGGAAATAAACTCTGGATTTTACATGTCCAAAACTGACTTTTGTCTGCACACTTGGTTGAAAATCTGATTGAACTCAGGATCTTAGGTTCAACACTTATCACCTAGAACTTGATGTTTCTCTCTTGTCTTATTTCCAGTCTTTTGATGCGACTCTATGGATGAGACTTTATGGAAACTGTTCATTTTCTTTGTCTCTTGAAGCTTAAAAAGCTTCAAAATTCTGAAATTTCATCACTGTGTATCTAAGCTTGAAGTTTGGTTTGATTGCTCCCTTCTTTATTAATCTTATGTAGTCCTTGGAATCCTTTAAAATCTGAAGACATCTGTCTTGCTTTAGAACCTCAGGAAAATTTTCGTGTCATTCTTTCTTTATTCCCCTCAATTGTCTCTGTTTTCTCCATCTGAAACTTCCATTGCTCAGCACAGGGCTTAACACACAGTATGTGGCCATAAATGTTTATTGAATTTGTTATTTGCAACCTAGATTCTAGTTAGGACTAGACTCTAACTTCCTTCATGGACTGGGCAAGTGACCTCATCTGTACAAGGAAGAAGTCAGACCTCATGACTGCTCAGGATCCTTCTCTGGCATTCTGGAACTCTGCTCAAGAGCCTTGAATGCCCCTGCTCCTCAAATTGGGGAAAAAGCAGTTTCCTGAGGAGTGAGGGGACACTGAGGTCCAGCTGTTGGCAGCCATAACAGCCAGTCTCCCACCATGGGCAGTTCAGCAAAAACAGAGTTGCCTTCCTATGAGCCTCCTATCTCAGCATCATCTGATCTCCTGCCCTTCCTTCAAGGGCTTCTCATTTTGACCCAGTCATTCTTCAATCAGCTTTCTTTCCTCTTCATCTCCCTCTGCCCACCTCCCCTGCTCTCCCACATCTCAGCTCACACACACAGAGCTCCTGGTAGTGAAGTCATTCTGACCACAGCAAGTATCTCATTATGTGAGGTCCTTTTTCACTTTTATAAACTCCAGGACAAAGAGGCAGCCAGTGCTGCAAGGCAAGGGGCTCTGCCCTGAGACAGCCACGCCCAGTGGTGTCACTAGGGTTGATGTCACTCAGTGGTGTAATTCATGACATTACATACACTCTCCATGGACTTCTTCCTGTACTAGATCATATAGAATCTTTTGTTGTTGTTGTTATGTGCCGTCGAGTCAGCCCTGACTCATAGCGACCCCTCCTTGGGTTTCCGAGGCAGTATCGCTACGGAAGTAGGATTGCCCAACCTTCCTTCCGAGGAGTAATGTTTTTATCAATTTTAATCATAGAATAATTTGTAAAAATTATAGTTGTAAATAAGGAGCTCTGATGGCACAGTGCCTAAGACATTTGGCTGCTAACCAGAACGTTGATGGTTCAAACCCACCAGCCACTCCATGGAAGGAAGACTAGGCAATCTACTTTAAGATTTACCACCTGGGAAACCCAAAGGAAGTCACTATGAGTCAGAATCTACTCCAGGGCAGCATGTTTGGTTTTTTGGTTTATAGTTGTAAATTGCTTAAATATAATGTTTCTTAGGTTGTATCGATACTAATAACAAAATTGTTTTATAAAATCTTTCTACATTGAATTACAACATTATAAGCTACAACATTACTAGTAAATGAGAGTAGTCTTGATTTTTCACCTTCTTTTTAATTACTACTTCATTCTCAAAAAAAGTTATTGATATAGGTTCACAAATACCATCCACAGTATTGTAGTTGAAACACCAGAAAATCTGAAAAAATTAGTGACTATAAAAACATCAGTAGCAATGAAAACAACAGCCCATGTTTGCGCATGTGCAGAAGAAACCATGTGACTCAGTGTGTCCATGTAATTGAGTAATAATAACTACAGCTCTGACCCGAGCAATGAGAAGCTTCAAAAAGTAAATTAGCATAGAGTTTTAGCCTTGTATGTATATTGAAACATGTAAGCTGAGCTTATGAAAAATGTTTTTGCTGCTATAATGAACTATGTTGTTGTTGTTGTTATTTGCCGTCGAGTCGCCCCGACTCATAGCGACCCCTCCTTGGGTTTCCGAGGCAGTATCACTACGGAAGTAGATTAACCCCATCTTCCTTCCGAGGAGTGGCTGGTAGGTTTGAACCCATAGCCTTCTGGTTAGCAGTCAAATGCCTTAGGCACTATGCTACCAGAGCTCCCCTTGGTGGTGCCATAGCCAGACCTAAAAGGATAAGTCATGTCAGAGATAGTAAGGCAACTGCCCAGCCTTAGCCAGACTTGTGCCCTTGGGGAGTCACCTTGGATGAGGATTCCAATTTGCAGTTCTGCTCTCCACCCCCGCCCCCACTCCCACCCCAGGGAGGCAGCTCTGGGAACAGACACCTCTCTTGCAGCTCCCCTACCTCCCTGGCTCAACTGTGGCTCTGGATCAACCTCTGGATCTGGAAGCCTCGTGGCTTGGCTCCTTGTCCCTGGGCAGGCTTGACCCTGGAAGATCCAGATTAACAAGTGCTCAGATCCCAGCAGATGATTCTGTTCTGAGTCAGAGCATCGTAATTGGTCCCTGAGAGCCAGCGGCCACTGTGTAAAATTGTCCTCTCCTCCTCTTCTTGCATCCCTGGTTCTTGCCCTGATATGAGCAGTGCGTTCTACCTTACTGGAGGAAAGGAAAGGTATGGAAAGTAAAGCACCATCTTAGACTTCAGATCCACAAAGATTCTTGTACTAAAGGTAGTGCTCCTTCTTTCCACATGATAGGAAGTGGCCACTGCAAATGGAGGGATTAAAGTTTGATTCAAGTTATAATTTTCAGACATGTTTCTAGTATTCAAAGATTGTGCTGCTAATATGAAACACTCCTTTGTGTCTGAGTGCAGCTGGAAGGACTAGCATATGACTAAGTGTTTCCCTATTAGAAGCCAGAACTATAGCCCCCTTTCCAAGGCTGGAGGTTGAAGGGGATGGGGCCTGGCAGAGGATAGCCAGGAGCTAGTGGGAGGTAGAGCACAGCTCTGGTCCTCTGCACTTCTGTTTAATTGTTACCTGCTGTGGGGCTGTGGGAAATCACCCCACTGCTGGCCTACAAAGATGTCTCACTGGCTGCCTGCTCAGATTGCTGCTGCCAAAAAAAAAAAAAAAAAAAGTCTCTGGGCTGACAGGGGAAGCAAAAGACTCTGAGAGAAAGGTGAGCAAAAAAGGGCTTCTGCAAGGGGATATAGCTAGTGTTAAGAGAGATAAAACAAGAGGTGGAACACTTCTAGGGACAGGGGTCCCCTAATTTGGAAAAACAGTTAACAAACAGTTAGGCAGTCAGTTACTAGCAAAATGGTTGCCAGTTAGAATCTATCCAGAGGCACCCTGGAAGAAAGCCTGATGATCTACTTCTGAAAGTTCACTGCCTTGAAAATCCTTTGGAGCACAGTTCTACTCTGCAATACGTGGTGCCACCTTGAGTCAAAATCGACTCAGTGGCAGCTGGTTTTGGACTTGTAAACACAAATGCTTCTCAATTGGACGGGCTTTCCAGTGATAGAGCTAGATGCCTCCTACCTATGAGTAATAGATATATTCCCTCCAGAACAGGGACTTCTTTGCAGCTATAAGTGGTCCCTGGAAAACCATGAGGGGGATGAAGCAATCAGGCCAAGGGAGGCAGTAACAGCAGGCTTACTGCCTGCTCCCTTGCACCCCACCTCACCTAAGCCCAACAGGCTGACAAGAAAATACTGTCAGAATCCAGTCACACAGGAGTCTGAGCCCTGTCCCCAACACTGCTGAATGGGTCCTGGCATGGGCAGTCCTGGCTTTCATACTGCATGCATTCCCAGAGTCCTGTTCCCAGACAGCAAATGCCCATGGTCAAATTCCCAATTATACATTCACTTTTAGATGCAATCTTCAAGCATATATTTCTGTCATTTTATATTTGTTCTTTAATTTTGTTCTTTCCCTTCATAATTGAACACACAGTCCAATGAGTCTACGATTGAGGTGGAAGATCTGCCGCTTTCAGCACGCTTAATGTTTTCTATCTTTGTCTCAGTTGTATTATGTTTATGAGTCCTCTACTTCTTATCGCTGGTATCAGCACTTTCATTTTTCCATCTTCTACTTGTTTTTATAAAATAATAAGAGCAAACTGCAATAAAATATTTAAATAATTTTGTACACACACTGCTGTGCAGACAGAGATGACAGTGCTGGCAGAAATGAACTGTTGCTGCCGAAGCAGCCCCACACGAGGTGTGTGTTCATTAGCTTATGTACAAAAGCCCAAATTTGGCCAAAGGAAGACATTTAGGGTGTCAATGTCCAATGCTTTGAAATCAAGCACAGCCTATATTGAATGCCCCAACTCAGTTAGCAGCATGTTTTCCTAATCAGCCTTGCCTTTTTGGTACTTCTCCCCCAATTTCTAAAGAGTCTCATTCCTCCTCTGATGTTTCCTGCCTTCACCTCAAAATTCTAGGTTAAACATTCAGACTCAGAAAATCAGACAGTGTTTAAAATTTGGAAATTTTCTCAACCTCTCTAAGCCTCAGTCTTCTCCATGAACGGGGATAAACATAATACCTACACCATATAGCTGTTAAGACAAGTAACAAGGTTATCTACATAGGAAATTTAGCATGCATAGTGAAGGCTCAATGAAGGTAGTTGTTATTTTTATGTTATCATGTCATACCTATCAAAATTCGCTCCAGAGGAAGAGACTAACAAACTCATTCTTACTGAGATGTAAATAACTGTCAGGACTTAAAGGGTTTATCCTTCCCAGGCTTGTCTTATAATAGGTGGAAAGAATCAAGGTGTCACTTGTATATTTTCAGGCTCCATAAGGAGGTTGGTGGTGGTGGTGTGTGCTGCTGAGTTCCTTCCAATTCATAGTGACCCTGTATGACAGAGAAGAACTCTTCTATATGGTTTCCTAGACTGTAACCTTTACAGGAGCAGATTGCCAGGTCTTTTCAACCATGGAGCCATTGGTGGGTTCAGACCTCCAACTTTTCAATTATCAACTGTGAAATCATATTGCATAGGCTTTTTGTTTTTTTCCCTAGAAAGAAAATGCAAGATAAAACCATGACCTTCTCTTTTGGGGAGCATAGAGTTCAATAGGCAAGATGGGACATGTGAATGGGAAGGAGATTTTCAATACCATAGGAACATACATAAACCAGTTGCCATCAAGTCAACTAAGACTCATGGTGACTCCATCAGAGAAGAACCGTGCTCTATAGGATTTTCAGTGACTGAATTTTTGGAAGTAGGTCACTAAGTCTTTCTTCTGAGATGCCTCTGGGTGGATCTGAACCTTCAACCTCTCAGTTAGTTGCTGCACTTGTTAACTGTTTGCACCATGCAGGACTCCAGGAACAGTGCCTCTACTGATACCTGATGGCAAGGCTCCAGATGAGAGGACAATCCTGGAACAGGAAATCAATGAAGACTTTGTGGAAAAGTAGAGTTTTGAGCAAAGGTTTGATGGAAGAAAAGACATGGTTGTTTGACATAGAGGGCCTCACTGGCAGGTGAGGAGCATACCAAGAGACTTGGAGGAAATATCTTATGGGAGGGCATGTCTCCTTGGCTGGTGTTTGAGTTGGGATGGTGGTGCTCAGGAGTGGACTCACTGCCCAATCTCACTTCTCACTCAGCCATCCTAGAGGTTGCCTTTCCTGACAGGTCAGGCACAGAGCCCAGTATTGCTGCCCTCATTCCAAACAGCATTGAGGACAAAAGATGGAGGGAACCTAGCTGGGCATCTTTGCCTCCCTGCAGCTGATTTCCATGGCTGTGGACTCCTCCCTGGTCTACCTTCTTTTTCTCATGAGCTCCACCTTGGCTACCATGAAGGCCCAGGGCAAGGACTTCCCTCGGCTAGCTAAGGAAGTGTCAGGGATGGGTGGCTGCTCAGTGGTAAAATGAGCCCAGAGAGCAACATGTTTCTACCACCCTATCTTGTGACCTTTTTTCTGGAAACAACTTTAGAAAATTGGAACCAGGTATGGCCAGATTGTCATCTAACATGGTCATTCTCAGAAAGAAAAGGGGCCTGCTAACCCTCTGAGCATTCTCTGGTCCAGGAGAATTCTTTGGTAGCCCCTATTTGCTGAGATCACTGTGGGTGATGGGCTGAGCAGCCTGCAGGGCTCTTTATCCCCTCCCCGTGGAGCCTCCTGTGTCACCCTGCTGCTCTGGCCCTCTCCCTGCCTGCACCTCATTCCTCCTGCCCTCACTTTTCCTGCTTTCCCTTCTCTTCCCAGCTCCCAGGAAGTGCCATCTGCCCTGCTGTGCCTTGGAGAAGGTCAAGGTTTTTGAAAGGGAGGGAGACAGGTTATGCAGCAGGGATGTGGCTGCCTTGCTCCTTGCAAAACAGAAGCCTTTCTTGGATTTGGGATCCCTAGCGTCTGATCTGTTTGTCCATCTCTGTTGAGTTGTGAGCCTCAGGGGCCCAGCCTATGTTGTTTTCTCAGCTCAGTTCCTGAGCAGAGGCTGCTGTCAGCTCTCTACAAATAATAATAAACCTGGGAATCAGGTTTGTCGAGGGGGATTTCAGTCCCTGGGTTCATTTTTAGATTTGTTTCTGTGTGTGTGTGTGCAGACAAGAAAGCACATGAAGTCTCGGGGGAACCAGCTGGGCCCCCAGGTGCCCTGGCAACCCTCCTGATAGTCGCCCCATGAAAGAGCCAGAGGGCTCACCTCAGTCCCTCATTTCTGCAGCTGCTTAGATGCTTACAAGAAAATAAAATGAACACAAGGCCTCCAGGCCCCCTTTCCCTGTTTTCTCCCCTCCTCTTACACTCATGTTGTTGAGATCAAGGTGAAGAGGGCTTGGGGTGAAAAACAGAGGGCTGGATCCCATCTCTGGGTTGCCTGTGTGATGGGCAGGAAGCCTGGGCAACAGACCCAGGGAGAGGCACCACTGACTGGAACCTCCATGTGGCCTCTAATCCCAGGGCAGCAGCTATGGCCTCTGACCTCCATCACTGGGGTGCAACAGCAAGGGAAGGGGCTCCTGGAAAGGGAAAGATACTGGGTAAGTAGAGCATCAGTGGCAAGAGAAGGAACCCCAGTGTGGGTGAGGGTGAAATCTGGGACCCAACTAATTAAGCTCCTCTGGGGCAAGGAGCACCCACTTTAGCAGGTAGAACCTATTAGAGGTCATTGCAGCCATCCCCCTGCCTCCAGGCAGAAGGTGCAAACCATCCCTCTGTGAGAATGCAAGCTTACAACCAGCATGCTTTTCCCCTTCCCTTTTTATTTTTTGTTTTATTTTGTTTAAAGGAACCAAAGGGGGAAAAATTGCCAAGTTGTAAAGTGCTTAAAGAAGAGATGAGAATCTTCATCAAAATGCTAAAAGCTGGAGGGGAGAGTAATGTGCAAACTCTTGCCTGCTATTTATGGGATTGATTCTCAGATCAAGAAGAAGCAAGCAGTTGGATGAAAGGAATTATTGTTAAGCTTCTCGGTAGGAAGATCTAATGGACAATTGCTGCTATCAGGGGGAATTAAATTGCTGTTTCAGTTTGTAAAATATATCAGCGGCTTTTTGAAGCCAGAAAAGGTGTGACAGGCAAGGAGGGGAGGCAAGTGGGGACTCCAGCACTTTCTGGTACTGGCGTAGAGAAGCCAGAGGCATGGGAGGGAAAGAGACATTTGGGAGCAGATGTTGGGTTGCTCACATAACTCTGACCCTAGTCCATTATTTGGAAGCTAAATTGGCTAAGTGAAAGAAGAGAGGCTATAGTACTCGAATTCTGGGCCATGGTGTGCTGGGAACCCCCATGAAGCAGAGAGATGTGTCAAGTGCAGGATGGTAGGGCTTGTCCTGGGAAGCCTGGCTGGACTGGAGGTCAAAGAAGATGAATCTGTTCATGAAAGGGCTGGTAGTGAAGATGGTGATGTAGGCCAATAGCACTTTCACATCCAGGACTCAGAGCCCCTCCTGAAATGCCACCTTATGTGACTACTCAGCTCTACCCGTGAACCTGTGGCCACAGAGCAAGCCATGGTGAATGATAACCATCCCTCCTTCCAGAAATGGATCTCTAGCAGCAGGCTGCCCCTGGTCATCTCTAGGCTGGGCTTGTGTGTGCATAAAGGACCTATTGACCCAGCCACCCAGGGGACATATTGTTATTCCAGATAAAAGGCAAATAGTAAAATGGCCTTGGAGATGGGGAAGTGAGAGGAAGTGGAGGTCCTGGAGGGTAGGACTACAGGCCACACTCTTTGGGATGGGGGGGGGGTGTCTCCCACTCCTCTGGTTTCACAGAGGGCCCTCACCCCTTCCAAAGACCATCTATTCATGTGGCAGTCAAGGGGAGGCAGAGAAAGAGAGATCACTTTCCACATCTCTCAGGGAGTCAGAACCAGGCAGTCCTAGCCAGAGCTCGTGCTGGCATTCTCTCTGTCCCCACTCTGTTCCCTGGAGACCAGCATCATCATAATAGGGTATGACCTGGCACCACCTCCCAAGCAAGCTTCCCAGAAAGATAACAAATGACCATTCGTCCAGAGAGCTGTGGGTGGCCAAAGGGCCTGAGTTGCCTGCTGACTTGGTTGTCCTCTCTGCTTCTTCCAGTAGTCAGTTGACATTTCCCTCTTAGAGTTTTAAGCAAGAATGGTGGGGGCACCAGGGAAGTGGGCCTTCTGGCTGGGCATTCTGCAAGGACTTTAGCACAGTGCCAGCCTCAGTGTCCCCTAAAATCTGGGTCAGTGTGGAGCAGTGGGTCAATTGACCCCTTAGCCAGCCAACCTTCAGGACACAGAATGAGCAAGGGGACCAGATCCTCAGTGCAAATCCTGCTCAATTTCTCCAGCTTAGTTTCCCCTTTAGTAGCACAGACAGAAATCTCCCTCCTAGCTCCTGGGCCTCACTCTGAGTACCTGCCCTGATCAGACTGGAGGATTTCCATTGCTCCCAGCATCCCAAAGCAGAAAGAAAGTAGGGGACAGCAGCATCCCCTAGGCCACAATATTCCTATCACCTGAATCTTTAGGCCCCTAAACTTCCTCCTGATTCTCACAGCACCTAAGGAGAGATGGCAGGAAATGCAGAAGCAGTGTCCTATGTGCTGTGAGGTAGGGCAGGTTCCTGGGAGCTCTCCTCTTTTCCCACCATTCCATAGTCCCTCTCCTCAAAGACCCTTCACTTCTTCATTTTGAAATATTTTCAACCAGACAAATGACTTGGGGGCAACAAATCCCTGCTGACATTTTAAATCCTCCCAGCCCATGGGTGCACCCTCTCGCATACCACACCTCCCACTACACCCTCATCAGCACAACTCAGTTTTTGATACCTACACGATGTGCCAAACCACAGGACTACTGAGTTCCCCTAAACACTCAGCTTTCAGCTAGTTGATAGCCGGGTTCTACAGAGAAAGTGGAGCGGGGGGGGGGGGGGGGGAGTTGCACACACACATGTGCGCGCGCGCCTGAACGCCTGCATTTCTTTAGATAAATCCACAGAGTCACATGAAATCAGTGACAGGTTGACACTGTTATTTCAAGATTCATCGCTCTGAGTTGCCAGCAGAGGGGACCTAGCCAAATCCTTCCCACCAACAACACTTTTTTTCCGGGCATAATTTATAGCACTGGGGTGAATTTGTTTCCAAAAGATGAATATCACACTATCAGCAACAGCTGCCTCTCATTTTTATTTGTTTTTAAATTTGACTCAAAGTCCAATTCTCCATACACATCAGAAGCTGTAAATCCTAAGGCCTCTGATTACATGATTTAGTAAACAGGTTATATTATATAATGCAATTAAAGAGGGTTCTGCGACGCCACCTACAGCTCGCTTGTGGGAAGGGAGCTGGGGCAGACACGGTATCAATGCGCGAGCAAGGCTCTCTGCTGAAGTAAAATAAATGGATCGCACCAGGGTTGAGGCAGCTGCTCCAGAGGGAAAAGTTGAAGCCAGCCGGGTTACTAAAGCAGCTTTTTGGTCTCTCCTGCTGAGTTCACTGTGTTATTTCAGTCTCCTGCAAATCTGTCTAGACGTCAGAACCCAGGCCTGGGCAGCTGCTCCGAGGGGACGGGTGAGGCTGGTAACTTGGCGGTGTCTGGGTTGAAGTTACTGAGGAGGGCTCCTGACTGTGGCCTCAGGAGGCCTCCCTCCCCCAGCCTCAAATGAGAAGTGAGGAAGAGAAGAGGAATGGAACTACAGTCCAACTATTTCAGTTCAGTTCAACAAGCATTTGCTGAGTGCTAAGTGTGGCAAAGACTTTCACAATACTCTGGTAAATCTCCTCTTTTTGCAGTCAAGAAGGGAAAGTGGACTCGTACAGGATACAGATAAGTGGCAAAGCTTGAGTGTGGAGTCCAGATGCTCTGACCCACAGGCTCCAATCCTGGGAATTAGGAGCTGAGGAGGACCTCACAAATCATTGCACTCGATCCTAGAGTTTGACAGATAAGGAAGTTGAGACCCAAACAGGGGATGTGACTCCCAGAGCCTCCACCTGTAGCAAGGGAAGGAAAGTAGTGAAAATACTGCTATCGTGTGTCAAGGACAGAGGAGAAGAGCTCCTAGGGGACCCTCAGCAGGGCCTCTTAGCAGTCCCAGGACCAAAACAAAACAAAACAAAAACCACTGCAATAGAGTTCATTCTGACTCACAGCAACCTCATAGGACAGAACAGAACTGCCCTATAGGGTTTCCAATGCTGTAAATCTTTATGGAAGCAAACTGCCACATCTTTCTCCTGTGGAGTGGCTGGTGGGTTTGAACTGCTAATCTTTTGGTTAGCAGCTGAGTGCTTTAGTCCCAGGATCAATACCCCGCAAATCCACCTGCCCCCTTCTCAATCTAACATTTCTGGGGCCTCAAGGGTTTTATCTTCTCTAAAGTATCAAAAAGTAAGTAAACTAACAAACCGTCCACTTGATCTGGACTCATTGCCACCCCTTATGTGACAGAGTAGAACTTAGGGTTTTCTGGGCTGTAATCTTTACAGAAGCAGATAGCTTGGCCTTTTTCCTGTGGCACCACTGGTTGGGTTCCAACTGCCAACCTTTTGGTTAGTAATGAAACTTAAACTGTACCACTCAGGGACCTGGAGAGGAAGGAGAACTTATTTTCTGGAGCTGAGACAGAAACTGGACCAGAAGGGAATCTGTGTATATGCATGTAAGACAGAGGAAAGGATGAAGAAGTCAACCTAGCAGAGTCCAAGAGGGTAGAAATATCTTCCCCCTCTTTGTGTCCTTGTGTTGAGCACTCTCCCAGTTGGGGTCATCAGTTGGAACAGCAAGGAGCCAAAAGAAAGTCGCTCCCTTCCTTCCCCCTCCTACCTTAGCACCAGATACAATTTGGCTAGGGGTAGGGAGCAGGAACAAATCCTGTCAGGCCAGCTGGCCAGAAAGGTCCCAATTAGACTTTGTTTCTCATCCTTAAGGCCCTGAGCCCCCAACCTCAGCACCTCGGCCCAATTACTGCCTGCAGCATTAACCCCTTGATGCCCCAGGCTGTTAATGGAATGTTAATTGGTCTAATGGGTTTCATGTCAACAAGTCCTAATGAGCTCCTTCCTAACAAGCTTGGCATTTTTTTCTAAGCCTATTTGTCAACACATTGGAGTCTGGGCTCCAGACTGAAGACCTCAGTGCACAGGGCTGTGGAGGAGCTAGAGTTAAGGAGACAGAGAGACATGTGTACTCTTGAGCTGCCCATTCCTAATTCCCGAAGAGTGTCCCTTCACATCCACTCACCCATACCCAACCTATGTGCACTGCCTCACCTGGGTCCTGCACTCTGCATAACAGCATTTATAGTTGACTTTGATGATATCATGACACAAATGATTTCTTTTTAGACATCATTGTGGGGTGGAGTGTTACATTAGGTTGTTTGTTTGTTGTTTTCTAGCTGTCATATAAAGATTTTGAGCGTTAATATAAACCTTTCCACGTGAGCATTTCCTCACTAGGAAATTTCTCTAGGGCAAAGTGTTCCCTGTGTGGCTTCCATTTGCTGTCTTGGCTGTGCTCCTATAAGTGCCCTGGTGTCTGGTAACAGAGCTCGAGGCCTCTGGACAGGGCGTAGCAGTGCTGCAGAGCCAACAACAAAGCCTCAGAAGGCCTGAGCTGGGTTTACTGGAGCTCCCTGCTCCCAAAGAAAGTGTAAAAAGCCAAGATTTTCCCAGAAAGGGTTAGCATCTCCAACTACTGCTCCAGGAGTCCCCCTCCCCAGCTGTAATTTGCATGATGGGTCCATCCCAAAATTCTTCTCCAGGATGGCTCCACATGGCCCTCAGAATGAGCCTAGCTGGTGAGGTTTCCAAGGATGTGGGGAAAGCCAGATGTCGTGAAGAGGAAATGTACGGGTGGAGGGTAGGAAGAATCAAGGAGTGTCCCTGAGGTGGACACAAGGTCTGAAGGCAGCTGAGCCCCTCTGAGTGTCAAGTTGCCAGAAGCATCTGTGCCTGAGTGAGCAGAGAGGGGAATTTAAGCTCTGATGAAAAGGCCTCCTGTTCTCTCACAGGAACCCCCAGGGGGCAATGGGGCTGTGGCCTACTGGCCTATGGTGACCTATGGAGGGGGGAGGAGCAGAAGGAAGGACCATCTGGGTCTTCAGAAATTTGTTCCTTTGTCCTCTGGAAAGGCTGTCTTGCCCAGCCCACTCTGAGTCTGGGCCCAGGGCAGGGCTCAGGACTGAAGAATCTTCCCTCAGCCTTATCTGTGGTTGTCTCTGTATGCAGATCTTCTCTCCTCACTCCCAGACAGGACAGCTCTAATGCTCTTGCAAATATTCCTAGGGATAAAAAGGCCACTGCCATCTAGTCAGTGCCGAATCATAGTGACCTTATAGGGCAGAGTAGAAATGCCCTCATATGGTTTCCAAGGCTGTAAATCTTTGTGGAAGCAGATTGCCTCATTTCTCTCCTACAGAGCAGCTTGTTGTTGTTGTTGTTGTTGTTTGCCATAGAGTCTGCCCCGACTCATAGCAACCCCTCCTTGGGTTTCCGAGGCAGTATCACTACGGAAGTAGGATTGCCCAACCTTCCTTCCGAGGAGTGGCTGGTGGGTTTGAACCACCAGCCTTCTGGTGAGCAGTCAAGTGCCTTAGGCACTATGCTACCAGAGCGGCTGGTGGGTTCAAAATCCTGAACTTTTGGTTAGCAGCCAAATGCTTAACCACTACACCACCAGAACTCCTTATTTCTAGGGATAAACCAAAAATCAAACTCAACTGCCGTTGAGTAGATCCTGACTCACAGTGACCCCCCTTGGGTTTCTGAGGTGGTATCTTTACAGAAGTAGATTGCCCAATCTTCCTTCTGAGGAGTAGCTGGTGAGTTTGAACTAGCCTTCTGGAGGTCAAATGCCTTTGGCACTATGCCATCAGAGCTCCCTTTCTAGGGATTGTTGTTGTTGTTGTTGTTGTTGTGTGCCGTGGAGTTGGACCCAACTCATAGCAACCCCTCCTTGGGTTTCTGAGGCAGTATCACTGCGGAAGTAGATTGCCCCATCTTCCTTCCGAGGAGTGACTGGTGGGTTTGACCGCCTGCCTTCTGTTTAGCAGTCAAAATGCCTTATGCACTATGCTACCAGAGCTCCTTTTCTAGGGATAGGGACTCTAAAATAATTTTACCTCTCAATAGACAGTGAACAAAAGAATGCAGAGAAAAGACTCCTCTGTTTAGTTCAAATTCTCCTCATTGTGCTTCTTTTGTTTTGCCTTCAGTATGATTTTCTCCATCCATGTAATAAGATTACCAAAGATTCACACCTGAGGTTTGGCAAAAGGGAGCTAGCTGCCCCTAAGAGGGGAAAAAAACCTCTTTAGACCGAGGTTCCACCCCAGACTTTGTCCCCAGGCTCCCTCTTTTGGAGACTACTGGCACTACAGCTTTCCACTTTTTTCCAATGAATACTCTGGTAGCATAGTGCCTAAGGCACTTGACTGCTAAACAGAAGGCTGGCGGTTCAAACCCACCAGCCACTTCTCAGAAGGAAGGTTGGGCAATCTATTTCCATAGTGATACTGCCTCAGAAACCCAAAGAGGGGTTGCTATGATTTGGGGCCAACTCGACGGTACATAACAATAACAACATCATCTAAGATCCATGTTTCCAGGGAAGAGATATAGCCCTGGCTTCAGGATCCTTGGGCCCCACTCAGGGAGCCTGACACACTCCTAAAATATCCCTATTTCCTTTACTCCTCAGAATTCAAAAGAGAGATTACATACCCATTTTTAAATCACAGAAGTCTTCATACTGGGAGGTTCTTTCTGATATCTCAAGGAGTCTGTTTCCTCATTCCCCTCCCCACCCCACCCCCTGAACCCTCTCCACTCTGCTTTTGCCTCTCTTGATGCTTACCACCACCCAAAGATGCAGCCGTGGAAACAGGCATCTATTCCCTGGCCTAAAGAAATAAACTCTTCTGCACAACTCCCTTCTAGGCCCTTTGCAAAGCAAATCTAGATCTGTAGTGCCTAGTGTGTGTGCGATGGGGGAGACCCTGACTGCTCTTGTTAGAAAGATACCCTGGTGGCCCATCTTCAAACATAAGGCCTGGGTGGATGGATATAGAATGCAGCAAGACCAATAAAAATTATTCTACAGTTGCTGAGTTTTTAGCACAGGAAAAGTCGTCACTCCCTGCAAAATCTCTACTTGTACCATCCTCTTTCCTGCTTTACTATCACCTGCCTCTATTAAGAGAGAAGACTTTGCCTCATGTCATCTAGCCTCTCACATCCCCTAGTTCTGTGCTCATCGGTGCTATGTGATAAACATCTGTTGAATGAATATAAGAATTTCCAGGCCTCTCCCATGTGCAGTTAAGGTCAAAGCATCCTTGGTACTTCAGAGCTGATCCCCCTGTGATTCCTAAACAAGAACAATGAGTACACACATACATACCACCCATGTAGGGCCCTGGAGACCTACCCCTTTACTTAATGACAGCTCCAAAACACCTCAAATTTCTGCAAAGTTCAGATGTGTGAACATTTTGGAAGACTATGGGGTGGGGGCATCAGGCTGAAAGAGGATGGGGCTCCAGAGTAACCTATAGGGAGAGGAGAGGGAGGGTCTGAGTGCTGTGCTCATTACCTTCTTTCTTTCAAGTCAAAATAGCACAGCAAGCCTTCTCTACCCAGGCCTCTCCCATTAGCTCTCATTTGTTTTCCTGAAGGACTCCCAGCCTTGCTGTATCCACCCAAGATGGAAGGACAGAAAGACAGATTGTACACCTCACAGGGTTTCTTAGGAGTCTCTATGGCCCACAGATGGGTACACCTGCATCAGGCAACTAGGCTAGCATTTCCAGCTGTAAATATTTCAGACTATCTACTGTAACAAATAGCTCTCTGGGCATTCTGTTTCCTTGGGTGGCACTGCCAGGTTGTCTCTACTTACAGCCCCACACTCTGGCTCAAGGAAACTTGAGGTCCAGTGGGGACAGCTCACTTACAGGTGATGGAGGAAGGGGTGGGAGTGTGGTACAGTGAAGCAGCCTGAGAACTGGGAATCTGGAGATTTGGGTTCCATCTCTTCTCCACTAGTACCCCACACATCACTTCTCCTGGCTTCTGCTTCCTTCTCTGTAAAAGGGGGAAGGTGGACCACTTGGCTTTGACATCTCATCTAGACCCAAATGCCTGTGACAATTACCAAGAGAACAAAAAGCTCACACACTCACACATACACACACTCTCTCTCACACACACACACATAGGGCTCTGGAGACCTACCCCTTTACTGAATAACAGCTCCAAAACACACTCAAATTCCTGCAGAGTTCAGATATGTGAAGATTTTGGAAGACTATGGGGTGGAAGCATCAGGCTGAAAGAGGATTGCACAATGGTTAAGCTCTTGTCTGTTTACAAAAGATCAGCTGTTTGACTCCACCAAGAGCTCCACAGGAGAAAAGCCTGATGTTCTGCTCTTGTAAAAGATGACAGGCTAGGAACCACTATGGGGCAGTTCTACCCTCTCTTATAGGGTCCCTATGAATCAGAATGGACTTGACAGTACACAGCAATAACAACAGCATAATTAACCAACATTAAGGCAAGTCTTCCTTAAGAAAATGTGCCTGTATGCTCACAGTCACAAGACATACCTAGAAAAGCCTGGGAGGTGACCGGAGTTTAGTCCCTGGCTCTCCAATGTTTCTCTGCCTCTTTCCTTCTCCAAAGACCTCCAAGTGGTCACCCTTGAGCCACTAGTTCCATTCTCCTATCTGAGGAGGGGGAAACTCTGGTGGCATAGTGCCTAAAGCACTTGACTGCTAACCAGAAGGCAGGCGGTTCAAACCCACCAGCCACTCCTTGGAAGGAAGACTGGGCAATCTACTTCTGTAGTGATACTGCCTCCGAAACCCAAGGAGGGGTCACTATGAGTCAGATCTTACTCTACAGGGGTGAGTTTATCTGAGGAGGGCACAATGCCCTACATCTCTTTTTACCAAGAGATCCTGGAGCCAGGAGATCCTGGGGCCAGGGAGGTGGGAATTGGAGCACTTTGGCCTTCTACCCCAATGTGAATGCTCTTGGGTAGTCCAGAAAGCCAAGGGAAGGTGGGGCAAGAAGTGCCCTTCTCTTGTGTGGACTTGAAGAGGCTTAGGGTACTCTTGGCCAGAGAAAAGGGGTGTCCAAATGACCTCCAGTCTTTCTGTGTTGCCACCAGCCAAGCCACCCTCCCTCTCCTGCCCCTGTCCCTACACACACATATACCAGGCAAGAGCTGATACTGAACAAAGCATCACTGAGAGTGTACAGGTTGTTTCACATGTGACTTGAATAGTGTTTCTTTCAAGTCAAAATAGCATAGCAAGCCCTCTCTACCCAAGCTTCCCCCATTAGCTCTCATTTGTTTTCCTGAAGGACTCCCAGCCCTTGCTGTATCCAGTCAGTCCAGGTGGCACAGCCTGAAAAACTGTGGAGCTGGCTGGTCCCCTGGGGTTCCCTGTGCTCAGTGATATTAATGGTGTGGCCCCCTTTCTCCTGCCCACAGATCCTCCATGTGAATCAATCCCATGATGCAACATGCCTCCCCAGCCCCAGCTCTGACGATGATGGCCACGCAGAATGTCCCTCCCCCACCCTACCAGGACAGCCCGCAGGTGAGTGCATGAGGGGAGCTGCCTTGCAGGTCTGAGGAAGAACAGGTGAGGGAGTATGGGGGCCCTTAGAATGTAACTGCAGATTGGACTTCCTGGCCAAGGCTGGGATATCCAAGGGGTGGATGGATAGGGCTAGGCCTCCCTCAGCTGTATCCTGACAACTCTCTGGGCTGCCCCCTGTAAGGCCTTTACTGGAGAATGCCCAAAACACAGACTTCTGAAAGAAGGCATTGCATATAACAACACATCAGGTTCAGATCCTACTTGCTTGGCTGACTGTGACACTATACCTAGGACCTAAGGACTAGGACCGTAGCATGTGCTAGGGCCATAGCACATGTGCCTAAAGCATATAGTCCTCTTCCCCATCCTCTCCCTTGCTTCACAGTCACAGACATTGGACAGCCAAAACCCTGTGACATGATCAAGGGATAATCCCCACTCAGGTACAAGGTGTAAATAGAATTTGCCTTTGAGTGTTGTGGGAAATGTCCTACGTAGGGGTTCCTTAGTTCCAGACCTTCATATTCTCTGGTCACTAGAGTCCTTCTGTCCAGCACTTCTCTGCCTGCCTTCTGGAAGAATCTTCATTCTCTTCAGGATTCTGCCCACCTTAAACCCAGAAACCCTCTGGCCCCAGTTTCTGTCCATCAGCTCAGACATGGCAGCCCCCAAGTTCTTTTGAGACTCTGGTGCTGATTGTAACTCCTACAGAAAGCCCCATCACCTCATAGGTAGAGTCTCCTCACTGCTATCTTATTGTCCCTTTTCTCTGTCTGGAAACTTGGCCCAGCTTTTGTAGATGGGGGTCCTGCAATCCTTGAGACCGATCACTCCTAGTCTTTGCTTCCCCCTATGCACCTTCCATCCATGGCTGGTTCTTTTGAGACTCAAAGGCTGTTCTTTCACAGAAGACTCCATTCTATGACCTTTAACTTCATACTCTCCTCTTTTCTCTATCCTAGCCTCTCAAGTCAATATTAATTCAACAATTATTTGTTGAGTATCCATAATGTGAAATGCACTCAGCTAGAACATTCATTCTTTCATTCAACAAATGTGTAGTGCATGCCTACTATGTGCCAGTGGGAGATCATTCTCACTGTTCTTCAGCAGCCTCCTTTGCCCTCCCCCTATTGTCCCTCTCTCATTAGCATTTCAAACACAGCCTTCATCACAGGGAAGATCTGAGCATCTTGAAAAGGATATTCAAGATGCAGACCCAGGGTGGGGGCTTTTGCTCATGTTTGGTGCTCTGCCCAGACGCTCCCAGCCTGGTGTGAGCACTCTGGCGTGAGTATGTAGTAGCTGCTCTGTACATTTTTGTTATTCCTCCCCTACCCAATCCCCTCACCACACCCCACCCCCTGTGAAATTTCCAGATGATGGGGTTGTTTGGTCACTTGTCAGTATCTGGCATGCAACCACCATTAACTCCTTTGCCCCTGAAAGTGTGAAAGCACTGGTAACTCATAACCTTTGAGTCCATGCCCTTCTCCCAACCCCATCCCCACATATCTGCTTGTCCAGTGCAACATGCTCCTTCCTCAGCTCTGCTCAAGATCACCTTGAATTCAGTGACCCCTCTGCCCCTGTCAGTAACTCTCTGATGACCACAGTACTGGATTCAGCATTTCCACAGCTCCTCTCTGTGAAAGCTTCCCACCATCCTCAGTATGGTAGGGCCTTTCTCTCATAGTCCCAGACTCCAGATATGAAGTACAGAGGCAGCCTAGGGAAAATTGAAAAAGAAAGAGAGGAACCTAGGGACCGTAACTGGGGGAGAAGAGTCCTTCCTACTCAGTAGACGCAGACCCATCTCTCATCTGCTCAGCCAGTGTTGGGGACCCGTGAGGTATTGATGAAGAAGCAGGAACTTTGGCTCCATTTCTTTTGTAACCGGATCCACCTCTCCAAGCTCCACAGTAGGTATGAGGAACAGAGATGGGGAGATTTTCTATACTGAGCAGGTGGTGGGTGCAAAGGTCCACATCCCCATACCTCAGCCCAGTGATAGATTAGGTTAGGGCCAAGAGGTCAGAGAATGCCACAGTGACACAGCTGGCAGCTGCTACTTCCCTCTTTGCCTCCCTCCCATCGCCTGTTTTGCCTGCCTGGCAGCTGGGAGAAGTTTTGGTTTGGGAAGATTAACAGGAGAGGTGCAGTAGGGGCCTGTGCTGCCCATGAATACTGGAGGGGTATAGTTAAGTAGAGGAGCCTAATGTAATGCTCAGCATACGACTCGTTTAACAAATTCCAGTTGGTGCTCAGCCCCACTCACCCAAGCCACCTCTAGCCCTTTGGGGAAGAGAAGGAGGCTTCAGCTCCCCATCAAGGACCTCAAAGCAGAAACTGGATTCAAGGACTGTTCCATGGCTCCCTGCTCTGAGGACACATCAGGACTTCACCATTGAAAATATTCATGTTTGCAATAAAGGAATATTTACCCTAGGAAAGGCACACATCTGCTTATACTCCCAGAGGTCTAGGAATGACAAGAAGCCTTAGTGTCCACAGTGAAGGCCAAGGTCTTAGGGTCTTCATGGCCCTGGGTAGGTTGCTAGATTATAAGTCAATTGCCATTGGTCTTTCTTGAGCTGAACTGGTCCCCAAGAAACTGATCAGGGTAGGAGGATAAAAATAAAGTATTAGGGGCAGAGAGGCAGTGGGTGGGATGGAGGAGATGGTGGAGTCACCAGAGTAGACTTCTGACCCATGGGGGGTGGGGGTAAGGGGAAGCTGTTCTCTCCAGAGAATGCTGGACTTTGAGTCCAATTGCCCTGACTTTTGAGGGCCCTTCTTCTCATTCTGTAGGCCTTCTAAGAATGACTCCCTCATAGGAATGACCCTTCAGTATATGCCTGGTCACTTGAATTTTGTTGTAGGACCTTGCCCTGGTCCTCCTGCCTCCTTTTCTTTATTCTTTCAAGAGGCTGGCCCCAGCCTCTCAGGGGAAAGCTCTGTTCCATTTCCTTCATGATGTTCATTATCCTAGAGAAGCAGCAGCTCTCCATCACTCAGTGTCTTCAGGAAAGCAGCGCCTAATAGGAACATGGCTCTGGCAACAGGGGAATCACTTCTTAAAAGAGGATCTCAAGTTAGTACTTCCTGAATAAGACTATCCCCTCTTCATTCCTTCAGATCTAATGTCATTGCTTTTGAACCCTATGCGTCTTGGTTCCCCAAATCCAAGATAGCTGAGCACATCTCTATATACCTTCTCAGAAACCCAGTTTCTGCCACAGGCAAGAAATGGACAGTCCTTGACATGAAGCCCCCAAAATGAATAGGAAGAGAGAAGCACAGCCCTTCCTCTGAGACCTACACAGTCATTTTAATAATGTTCCCGTAGTGCTAAGGGCTAGCAATACTGAGCATAATCTATTCAAATGCACAGGAGAATCTCACTTTGGAAAATTAGGAATCTGCATTAAAAAAATTCCCAAGCCCCGGACCTTCTTTATAATAAATTAGAATTTTTTTTTTCCAAAGGAAATTCTTAACTTGGCAATTTCATTTTTGAAGTTTAGGGAATAAAGTTATTAAAAATGAGGTAGGCTTTTTTTTCTTCTCATTTTAGTAAAAAGGACTTAATGGTTATGGCCACATGCTATTTGGGCACAAGCCAAATGGTATGATGGCCAAAGAGCTTCTAGCCCCTCCGATCTGTTTCAGTCCATCCTGGGGAAATTCCGTGATTACTTGTAAGGATGTCACTGTGTTTATTATGCACTGAAGACTGACTAAGTTTACAAAGTACTTAAGTAAGAACCCATTGGAACCCTCCATACAGCCTACTTCTTCCTCCTGATGGGATCCTATTAAATTCTCTCCCATCAGAATAGCAGTGTCCTCTACTGTCTAATGACACTGGAGGCTATGTTACCAATATTTCAATACTGGCAGGGTCACCCACAGTAGACAGGTTTCAGCAAAATTTCCAGACAAAGGCAATCTAGGAAGAAAGCCCTGGCAATCTACTTCTGCAAATTAGCCGTTCTTGCAATCTCTCTCCACCTCTGAAGTGTCATTCAGTTCTTCCATTTCCTGTAACATTCCATACACAGCAACATCCACCAAGCAAGTTCTTTCTTCTGTAGTTCCAGCAACAATGCCAGCAAAATCATTTTGATTTATTAGTGAAGGAACGGCTCTTCCACCTTCACCTTACCCACACAAAAAATCTCCTACTGTCGCACCCCCAAGCCTGCTCAATCATAGACACATACCTACCATTCCAAAAATTATCTTCGTCCTTAGTTTATAAGCAAGAAAAATACGTTATTTGGTCTATTTGCATGTGTATTCAATATGTTGTATTCTTCGGTCTGCATGTCCCCATCAGGTCAGACCACAGGACTATTTGACTTAAAAGCAGAAATCCTAGTGAGTCTTAGTCTGACTCACTAGGCATAGCCCCTTATGAACTTGGACACTCAAGTAATAGTTTACAGTCAGAACAAACTAATATGTAGGTAGGTAGGTGCTTCCATAGTGTGATTCAATGAGACTCATCGAGTAGACTTACTACCTTGGGTGACATCCAGAGGGTTTTGCCACCTCACCAAGGATGCTGCCTCATTATTGACCAGAAGGAGGCAAAGCAGGCAAAGTCAGAACTCTTACTTGGAGACCAGTTTGGTGAGCTCACTGCACAAGGAAATCAAGTGTTTGCTTGGGACCCTGTGTCAAATGTTGTTTCTCACAATTCATCCAGGACCCTGGGAGACTGCATTTTGAGGTCTGGGTCAAGTTGTTTTTATCTCACCTCCGCTTGCAAGGAAAATTCTAGAGTCAGGGCCAGCCTCATCAGGAGGATGGTCCAGTGTCTATTGCCCCTTCTTTCCCTCCCTGTCCTAACACCATCCCCATTTCAAGCAGGGCCCAGGGGGCAGGCATCCTGGGGAAGCTAGATGGGCTTTGATCAGTCATTAGGATCCCCATGCTGGTTTCATTAACTGAAGGAAGAAGGGGGTGGCTGGGCCCCTGGCTGTGAATGGCCTCCATCCAGGCCAGCAGCTGTGCTGGGCAGAAGCAGGTTCAGATGTTTTCACACTTGCTTTGCATTCTTCTCATCTCTTTAAGGGCCCTCTGCTCAGCTGCCTGTGAAACACATTCACTTTGCAGCAATAGAGTTAATTCAGCAGATTTGAAAGTCTCCCTAAGCCTTTTCTAAGGCTGTGATTGACAGCTCCCTGTGCCCCTGGGGGCAATGCCCCAGGGACCATATGGGAAACCTACCTTCTTTTGCTTTAACTCATCAAAATGAACTCTCCTTTTTTTTTTTTTTTTTATGTTATGTTGGGCCTTTCTTCTCTTTGTGAACAGTGACCTCTCTCCTTGCCCTGCTTGGGCCACCCATGTCTTTAAACTGGACATATCCCTGAACTCCAAACTCACTCATGGCCTGGACTCTTCATTGTGTAAAAGGCCAAAACACCCTGGAGGTCCCATCAGGAGGACTTTATGCCCCATTTAGCAGACAGATGGGTAGCAAAATGCCTTTCAAGTTGCAAAGGAGCCCTCCCTCCAATGGTCCCATCTAGGCTTTTTATATGATGAATTTACTACCTCAATTCTGATTTTTACCAAACACAGAGATTATATTGCCTATTCTCCACATCTCCTGGCATCCTTTAGGAATGCAAAACTAGTTAATGGCCTGAGAATACAAAGCCTAAAATAAATCCAGGAACAAGTAATCGAAGTCAGGCCATGGTGCTAGTGAACATTTTAACCAGTTTACCTCCCTTTACTGCCCCAAGGTCTGCTTGTGGCCTAGCAAGAGTTGGCGATGGATGTTGTTGTTGTTGTTGTTATGTGTTGTCAAGTCAGACCCGACTCATAGCGACCCCTCCTTGGGTTTCCGAGGCAGTAGCACTACGGAAGTAGATTGCCCCATCTTCAAGTGGGTACCAAACCAAAAACCAAACTCACTGCTGTTGACCCGGCTCTGACTCATAGCGACCCCTCCTTGGGTTTCCAAGGTGTTATCACTACGGAAGTAGATTGCCTAACCTTCCTTCCAAGGAGTGGCTGGTGGGTTTGAAGTGCTAGCCTTCTGGTTAGCAGTCAAATGCCTTAGGCACTATGCTACCAGAGCTCCCAGATGAGTGGGTAAGGACTGACGAATTTGTATTGTTCTTGGAGTTTCATGTTCTGGAGGAAGAGGAGGAGTGGGATGACCCAGTGTAGTAGAAGTTCAGGAATCTATCTCCCCTGCTGATGAATTATACAAATCTAGACAGTTGCAGAACTATTTCTTCAGTCACTCTTTCAGTAAACATTGAGTGCTTTCTGTGGCATTTTCAGACTTCATGCTATGTACTTAAAAAAAAAAAATTGCCGCCAAGTTAATTCCATCTCATGGTTACAGAGTAGAACTGCTCCACTGGGTTTTCAATGCCTGTGGCCTAAGGAGCTTGACTACTAACCAAAAGGTTGGCAGTTCAAACCCACCAGCTGCTCCTCGGAAGGAAGATGAGACAATCTACTTCGATAAAAATTTACTGCCTCGGAAACCCAATGGGGGGGTCACTAGGAGTCGGAATCAATTGGATGGCAGTGAGTTTGGTTTGGTTGTGTGTGTGTGTGTGGTCTCTCAGAAGCAGATTGCCAGGCCTTTTTTCTGAGGTAGCTCTGAGTGGATTGAAACCACCAACCTTTTGGTTAGTAGCCGAGGATTTAACTCTTTGTGCCATCCAGAGACTCCTTGTGCTATGTACTCCAAAATCCAAAACCAAACTCACTGCCATCAAGTAATTCCAACTCACAGCAAACCCTGTTGGGTTTCTAAGGCTGTAAATCTTTACAGAAGCAGACCACCTCATCTTTCTTCCACAGAGCAGCTGATGGTATGCTACGTACTAGGGGTACAAAATTGACAGACTTCCTGCCCTAATGGAGCTTACAGTTCATTTGGGGCCTTAGTTTCTGCATTTGTAAAGTGGGAATAACTGCTGCCCTCCCTGTCTCACAGGATAGGTTGAGGCACAAATGAGAGAGTGGGCATAAGAAGCAGAGCTGTTTTGGGGCCCTGTTCACCTGTTTACCCCTGATATTGATTTTCACTCTTATCTTCTATACATCCCCAGCCACCAAAACCAAGATTGAATTGAACTTTAATTACTTGACTTTTCATTAAGAACACTATAGACATATTAGATATGTTTTTCCTGCTGCAAACACCCCTTACAAACACTGTGAAATTCTAGCATGCCCCCCTAATCTCTGGTTTGGGACTATCAGAAAAATTAGGTGATGTCCAGAGAGGATGGAAAAGACAAAGAGCAGACAATTCCCAGGGAGTGCACAGTTGCAAACTTAAAGACTTGGATAGAAGTCTACAGCCTTCCTCTTATTAGCCATAGGTCAGTAAACACTCCAGGAAAACAGGCAGGGCCAGTGAATGTTTTACAAATCACATTTCTTAAACCCCTGCCTACAAGCCCTTTTAAAATGAATCAATTAATTAAACCACCCATTTTACATCATTAAGTAATTTTACTATGGTTGGCTTTATCCTGTAAGCCCTGGTCCAGAGCATAGGTGACCTAGTCCTGCTGTTCCAGGAAGCCTCTTGGAGTGGATTTGGACTGACCGGTCTTTGCTGCCAGACCTTCCTCTCTCTGGAACAGCTAAGATGGGGGATATTTTGAGGTGCCCTCTTTGACCTCTCCCCTTTTTGAATCCTTGATTCCTTTGGCATATGATTTCCTTCTTCACTCATTTGGTCAGTTATTATGTCTGTTAAATTTAACAGACATCTGGGAGCCTGCCATGACCAGGGCACAGTGATGGGAGCCAGGAACACAGGCTCTGCCAATGGGCTCTCCATCTGCTCACCAAGATGAAAAAATTAGGGCCCTGAAGTGTTATAGGTGTTGTAGTTAAACCAAAAACCAAACCCACTGCCGTCTAGTCAATTCCTACTCAAAGTGACCTCCACTGGGTTTCTGAAGTAGTAAATCTTTACAAAAGTAGATTGCCCTGCTTTCCTTCCTCAGAGTAGCTGGTGGGTTTGAACCACCAACCTTCTAATTAGCAGTCAAATGCCTTAGGCACTGTGCCATAGGGCATGTATTAATAAGGAAGGGGTCCCTTCTACCTGGTATATAGATTCTAGAGAGGTGATGCTCTAGCTGAGTCTTGACACATGGTGGGAATGGAGGCAAGGAACATTTCCTACTGAGGTGTGGCATGAAGCAAAGGCATAATGATGTAAACCCATGAGCATGCTCAGGCAATTCTTAGCAGCAGGGTTTGAGCAGGGTTCAGGGTAAGGTGAGGGGTACTGCGCAGAAGACAAGATGGGTCAGCAAGCAGGCAGGCCTAGGCCTGGAGCCCCACCTCCCCTTGGCTGTGCCCCCTGATGCCTCTTACCTGTGCAGGCCAAAACCACATAAATGGCTTCAAGCCCTGACCTCTTCCTAGGACCTTGGATTCTCTCCTGGTTGCCAGGAAACCAGATCCCCTACACCCTGCATGCTCTGGTACTGGATGGAGTGCCAGCTTTCCCGACAAGCTTAGCCTAGCCACTGGAGCCTTAATGGCCGGCCCCTAGTGGGCCAGGCCAGGCACAGTCCCGGGTTTTCTCTGTGACCTGGAGGGGCAGGCACTGGGCATGGTCAGCTCTCACCTGTCCATGCCAGGTGCAGGACTCAGCAGAGGGGGTATCTTCTTAGAAAGAGTATCTGTGCCAAGAGTTGAGGAGGTACAGACTTAGCTTGTCCAGGGTTTGCAGAAAGGGACCCTTTGAGAGATATGTGGGTACACTAGCCACAAAGAATAGGGCTCTATGTGGGGGAGCAGTGGGTTTGGGACCTCTGGGGCAGGGGTAGAGATGGGCCATGGGGTTTGGAGTCCAAGGGGAAGGGTAGCAAAAGAAAGCACTGAATGAATTTTATATTAAAAATGCTTGGAAACCAAAATTTACAAAGTATCCACTGTGTGCTATGCCCTCACATTCATGGTCTCAGGGTAGCCCTGGGAGAGATACCTTTTCACCGATAGCTACCATTTTAGTGTAGCTGGTTTTTGCTGATAGGGGAATTGAAGCTCAGAGAAATGGAGCCATTCATCCAAGGTGAAGTAGCATAGTGGTTGGTAACGTCTGCTTCTGCTATATCACAGACCCCTTTCCCTGCACCTGAGCCCATGCATGCCTCATGCCTCTGAGTGCTTACAGGATGGGTTCCTTCAGCAGGGGCAGTCCACACAAAAGAAACATACGAAACCAACTCTGTGTGTGGGCTACAGATTGTGTGGATTATATTAATGTTAATTACCCACCAGCCACTCCTTGGAAAGAAGGTTGGGCAATCTATTTCCTTAGTGATACTGTCTCGGAAACCCAAGGATGGGTTGCTGAGTCAAGGCCGACTCAATGGCGCATAACAACAACAACAACCATACATTGGAGGAGCCCTGGTGGTGCAGTGGTTAAAGCATTTGTCTGCTAACAAAAAGGTTGACAGTTTAAACCCACTGGCCGCTCCTCTAGAGAGGATGAGACAGTCTGCTTCCATAAAGATTTACAGCCTTGGAAACTCTTTGGGGCAGTTCTATTCTGTCTGATAGGGTCGCTATGATACGGAATTGACTCAATGGCAGTGTGTGGGTTTACCCTATATTGGCAAGGAGTCCTGGTGGCACAGTAGTTAAGCACTAGCTGGGGCTGGGGGGTGGGTGGCATTGATGGCTCAGCAGTAGAATCCTTGCCTCCCATGCTAGAGACCAGGTTTGAGTCTAGCCCTGAGCACAGCCACCACTCATCTGTCATTGAAGGCTTATATGTTGTTCTGATGCTAAATAGGTTTCATAAGAGCTTCCAGACTAAGATAGATTAGAAAGAAGGGCCTGGTGATCTACTTCCAAAAAATCAGCAAATGAAAACTCTGTGGATCACAATGGTCTGATGTGCAGTGATCATGGGAATGGCACAGGACAAGGCAATGTTTCATTCCATTTTGTATGGTGTCATCATGAGTTGGGGGCCAACTCAACAGCTAGCAACAACTACATATTGAATATCCATTAAGTGCCAACTGCTTTGCATACATTATCTCATTGAATTCTCATAATCCTTTCCCTTAGGTGTTATTCTTCTCATTTTATAGATGAGGACCTTGGGTCAGAAAGGTTGAGTAACTTCCCAAGTTGCATAGGCAGAGGGTTGAATCCAATGTAGGTGCTCATCTTGCTGCACCATGCTATGCCCCATTATCTCCTGCTCCAAGCTGGAGGTGACAAGGACTCAAGACTTCTCTATTGTGGCCTGAGGCAATCAGGATCAAGAAAGTAAAACTAGAGGACTTCCGGTAAGATGGAGGAATAGGCAAACAAGCAACACAGACCCTCTTCAACAAAGAAAAGAAAAACCAATTTACAGAGATACAGAATATAATCCTAGAGCCCTGAACTTTGAAAGGAACTATGCAGAAGTGGGTCAGGCACCAACTAGTGGAAAAACCTGAACGCAAACAGTGAGTACAGAGACGGTCAGAGCTGCAGACTGTCAGCTACCCTGACAGGACCAAGACCCTGAATATTTCCAAGTGGTGCTGGGACCTGAGAATTGACCTAAAAATCAGCCCTGGTCACCAAGGGCTACAGGGACGACTGCACTGGTGGCCTATGACTAGGAAGGGAAACAGCAAGGAGGGAGACAGCCTGAGCTGTGGACTTTCTACTGTCCAGAGGGTGCAGCCATTTTGATTGTTTACATGTGGCAGCCCTTTTAGATATTTAAAGTGACTAAGGGCACAGCCATTTTGTATCTTTACAAGTAGCAACCATTTTGGATTTTAAAGTGATAACATTCTCATTCAGATTCCAAGGACCTAAGAATAGGCTCTGTTTGACAAGGTTGGCAGTGATGTACAAGAGGCTGACAACAGGAAAGGAGACAGGTGGTGAGTGTATAAGTGCTGTCAACTAGTCGATAGAGGAGTACAGCACAGTACCCTGCTTTCATAGATAACATACAAACAAAACAAAGGAAATGAAAATCATGGGCAAGTCACTCCAACATACAATCACCAATTAAATATAAACACAAAAACCTCACAATGCCTCAGAGACAACAGAGCATCACAGTCCACACAAAGAGGCAAGATAAAGCAGGAGAAACAAGGGACCAGGATACAGACCCGAAACACATCCCTGAGGAAGACACAGCATTGGAACTTCCTGATAAGGAATTCAAAAGAATTATATCTAGGTATCTTCAATGAATTGAGAGACAGATCAAGGAAAACACAGAGAAAACCCTAGAACAATTTCTAAAGACAATACAAGAGTAAAATGACAAAATAAATGAAAAATTAGAAATGATACAAAATCCACACACAGACATTCAGAGATTAACACTAAATTTTCAGAAATAGATAAGAGATTGAATAGGCAGAGGAGCAGAATTGAATCAATACAAGACAGAATTAGGGAAACTGAAGGCAAATACCTAAATACTTCTTTGGAAACAAATCAATCAGAAAAAAGATCAAAACAAAATGAAGAAAGCCTAAGGTTCATGTGGGATACCATCAAAAGGAATAGCCTACTTGTCACTGGAATTCCAAAACAGGAAGAGAAAAATAAAACCACTGAGAAAATTGTCCAAGATTTGTTGGAAGAGAATTTTCCTGGTATGATGAAAGATGAGAATATATCCATTCAGGAAGTCCAACAAACCCCAAACAGGATAGACCCCAAAAGAAAATCACCAAGACATATCATCATCAAACTCACTAAAACCAAAGACAAAGAAAGAATCATGAGAGCAGGAAAAACGAAAAGTTACCTACAAGGGACAACCAATAAGACTAAGCTTGGATTCTCAGCAGAAACCATGCAGGTGAAAAGACAATGGAATGGTATATATAAAACCCTGAAAGAGAAAAATTTTCAACCAAGAATTATGTACCCAGCAAAATTTTCCCTCAAATATGATGGTGAAATTAGGACATTTTCAGATAAGCAGAAATTAAGGGAATTTGGTAAAACCAGACCAACCTTACAAGAGATGCTAAAGGGAGTCCTTTGGACAGAGAAGCAACAACAGCCAACAACAACTGACCATTAACACACATGATAATATAGCCCAGAAACCAACCCAGCTATGGAAGTATCCAAAGTAAATAAGATTGTAAACAGGGAACCAGAGACATCAATTGACAAATGAGGACAACTACAAACCAAAAAGAGGGAAAAAACTGTGTTATTACATAACTTCTAGATGGTAGGGAAGTCAAAACAACTACAGGATAGAACGGACTCTTCTAAACTTGGGAAGAAAACTATAAATCACAGGGTAACCTCAAAGAAAAATGATAAACCTTCACATCAAAAAAGAGGACCAGCATAAATATTCAGCAAATACTGAAAAAATAGCAATGATGGAAGTGATAACACAATTCATAAACAAAACAAACTCAGCATAGAAATTTTTTTGGACCAAGGAATTGGCCCCCCTGAAAAAGCACATAACAAAAATGACAGCAACAAATTCATATTTGCTGATAATTACATATCTGTCAAGGGACTTATCTCTAAGATTTATAGAAAACTCCAATGCCTCAACACCAAAAGAATTAACAATCTAATTGAAAAACGGGCAGAAGACATGAATAGACACTTCACCAAGGAGGATATTCAGGTGGCCAGCTAATACATGAAGAGATGTTCACAATCATTGGTCATCAGAGAGATGTAAATCAAAACAACAATGAGATACCGTGTCACCCCAGCACTGATGGCAAAGTTCAACAAGACAGAAAATAACAAATGCTGGCAGGCATGTGGAGAGATTGGGACTCTCATACATTGCTAGTGGGACTGTGAAGGGATACAACTACTGTGGAAAGCAATATGGCGATTTCTTAGAAAGCTGGAATTGGAGATACCATTTGACCCAGCAATCCTGTTACTAGGTGTATATAGAGAGGTGAGAGCCAGGATAGGACAGATATATGCACACTCATGTTCATCACAGCACTATTTACAATAGCAAAAAGATGGAAACAACCGACATGCCTATCAACGGAAGAGTGGATGACCAGACTATGGTACATACACATAATGGAATGCTATGCAGCACTAAAGAATAATGTAGAGTCTGCAAAACACCACATAATATGATGCCATGAACTTGGATGACATTATGTTGAGTGAAATAAGTCAATCATAGAAGGACAAATACAGTATTAGTTCATTGTTGTGGAGCGTCAAGGAAAGGTTTATATATGGAGGGAAACTTTCTTTGTTGGTTGACAGGGGTGGGAAGGGAGGGGAGGGGAGGGAACACTGCAAAAAAATAAAAAGCATTGACCCATGTCACTTTAGTTTTGTGTATTTCACTATAGATTAATTATTCAATAAAATGCATTAAAAATAAAAAGAAAGAAAGTAAATCTGAAGCCAAAAGGGGTTCAGGCAATTCTTATGCTCAGGCAATGAGAAGGCCAACCCACTCCATGTCCGTAATTCCTAAATTCTATGAGGTAATTTTGTATACTCTGTCAGACACAGGCTACAACAATAAGCAGGAAAAACAGGGTCCTTGCCCTGGAGGATCTTACAGTCTAATGGAAAAGAGATATCAGTAAGTAGACAAGTCTACACAGTATGATATGGGCAGATATTGAACAGATGAATCTCACCCTGAGCCAGATGTTCTGCCAGCACGTGCTGAAGAAGACATGAAACCTCACAACAGTGATGGAAGGTAGGAAGCACCACTCCTATTTTCCACATGAGGAAACTGAAGTCCAAAAAGGTAAACTACATGTCCAAGGTTACCCAGCCAGTAAATGGCAAAGGATGAATTCAAGTTCTAGTAATGCCTATACCTCTGCTCTGTCACCATGCCTGCTGCCTCCCATGAGATGGGAGGAAGACTTTGGTATTATCTCCCATCTTCAACCACCTACTTCCACCTCCCATGAGAAACAGAGAGGAACACTGAATGGCCACTGGCAGCAGCCACTGGTGGACCATGATTTGGAGCCCAGAACACTGAAGGTTTGAAGCCCCATGTGGTCAAGTTTATCTTGTTTTAGGTCTCAGGGCCCCTCCACAGCCTCCAGGGGAAGTTAACACAAGTGAGCCATCTTTCTTCAGTTAATAAACCACGCATGCCTTCCTACTTGGGTTCTGCATGGAAGATCTGTTTCTGGCACAATCAGTGTTTGGGGAATTGACTTGAATTTGTATGTGAGAGGTTTGTTAGTGGACAGGAGAAGCTGGAGCCAGCAGTGAGGATGGGGTAAACAAGATAGAGACCCAAGAGCATGTGCTGGGAAGTGCAGCGTCATTCTAACTTGGGCCCCTCTTCCTCTCCTGCCCCCTTTTTCACTCATGAAAAGAAAAACATTCCCGTTCTCATCTTCAAAGAAAACTAATTAAATACACTAATTTACTTAGTATGATTTGTCAGAAAGCCCTGGGTTTTTGCCCCAAACTTCACATAAACTAGTTGTGATTGCTAGCAGTTCCTTTCTCTCTGTGATTTGTCTTCTCATCTGTAAAGTTGGAGTAATACTCATCTACTACTCAAGATCATTGTTAGTACAACAGGAATGTAAAAAAATGCTCTGCAAACATGAAAGCCAATAGAAATATTTTATTAGCTCCTTAGAATGTAATGTGCCACACTTTTCCCATGATAACATTTTCCAAAAAGAGATGCAGATTTGGGAAAGGGTGATGCCTAACAGAAGACATGCATTCATGGGGCATTTTGGGTACCAGAGAATAACTGTAGTAGGCAGTTGGGTGTCAGGGAATAACAGTAGATACTTCCCAAGCCTATTGTAATAACAACATGGTGTCTAACATCCTCTAACTTCACAAGGGAGAAGGAGAATCAAGATCAACAGCACAAGTCTGATTCCTATGAGGTGGAGAGCAGACACTCTCCAAACTTTTTACCAATTGTGATACTAGTTGTCCCTCCCACAGCACTCTCTAATTTTCTGCTGGGTTCGATAATTCATTGCAATCGCCACACAAAACTCACAGACCACACTCACAGTTATGGGGTTTATTAGGGAAGTAGCAGGTTATAATTCAGGATCAAAAATGACTCAGGATACACTTCTTGGGTCTGAACATCGTGACCATTCCCTCAGGCAGTCAGAGAAAGGGAATTATACAGAAGAATAACCTGGGATCTTGTTAAAATGTAGATTATTCAGCATATCTGGGGTGGAAAGGCAAATTCTCAGTAGGGGGTAGAATCACGACTGCACCGGTCACTACTGGTAAGTGCCTGGGGGCACCCCACTCTGCCAGTAAGCTTTGGCTCTAAGACACTTAGCTCTCCAGTTCTGTGGATTGTATGTCAGGAAGCCTAGCTCCTCCAAGTTCCCAGATGCACCCTACTCCACCAGCAAACCTCCTGCCCAAAGGCTATCAGCTTTCTCTCTGTGGGCCATGAAGCCCACTGCACCACTCTTGCCAGTCTCCTGGTTCTGCTGTGTCTGTTGCTGATAGTTCTCGACCGCTGCTCTCACTGTCTCCAGTGTTACAACTCTGTCTGTCTGTTCAGTCTAGAAGGTTCTCAGTGCAGGAGTCCCAGGTCTAAAGGATGTGTTCTACTCCTAACACTTCTTTCTTGGTGGTGGTGAGGACCCCCCCTCCCCCACCGCCCCGTGTGCCTCTGGGATGGCACAATTTAAGCCTGGCAGGATGGCAAAACTGACCAATCCTCTATTTAGGGGGTTCCCTTCACCTTATTTGCGTGATTCCACCTCCACAAGGATGCCATGCACCTTATTTACATTATTAGCAAGCTACCCACTCCCCTTGGTGGGCCACAACCACCTCATTTGCATAGTCCCACCCAATCATTTGGTGGAAGTTACAAGACCATGGCAAGAAAGGCCATATAAAAGTGATCCATTGCACTGCACCCTCTCACATCACATAGTGGAGTATCTCCTTCCATTTTCCTGGTGAGACTAGACAGTCAGAGTGGCTAGGTCTCTCAACCCCTCCAGATTTTGTGTCCCCACCTACACACACCATACAACCTCCAACTCGACTCCATTTTAGGCTGGTGGGTGGATGGGCAGGACCTTTATCTTAATGTGTCACAAACCAAGAATCTGGGCAGGGTTCCCTTAGCTCCAAGTTCAAGGCATGGCTAGTTCCAGCTAGCGGATGGAGGGAAAGCTACTGCTTATTGTGCTTATAACATTTATGGGAGTGCAGAGTCTTTAGTCCCAAGGAGGGACCCTTTGGCTGAGAGAGATAGGAACCATTGAACCCTAGGTAGGTGCTGGGCACATCTTCACAGTTCAGAGAGGTAGGACTTCCCATTCGAATGAAAAGGAAATGATGTAATATTCATTAGTCTTTTCTTGTTCTCTTGATTGATCCTCATGACCTGCGTAGTGAGAATTAGCCCTGCATCTCACAAATAAGGAAAGCAAGGGTCAAAGAGGTCAGGAAACATGCCCCTAAAATGTAGCTAGTAAGTGGCAAAGGAGCACCACAGCCAAGCTCTCACACCACTATTCTCTTCTGTTTCCACTTGCTGAGTTTTTTCTGATCTCCCAGACAGTTTGCAAGATATTGTTCAACTTTTCTGCTCTTCCTTCTGTGCCTCCATTTCCCCTTGTTGGAAAGGGACAACTTTCTATGCTCCTGTTAATGACATACCCACTCCCCCACCTCCGTCCTCTGTGACCTGCTAGGCAGGGTTTCTAGGATGCTCTGTGCTGTCCTTGGGGGAAGGCTCAGAGTCTGGAGTGACCAGTTTGGGGACCAGCTGTGAACAAACCAAGTGGTCTTGGGAAGTGTGTAAGGCTAGTTTCTTCATGTGCCAGACAGAGGAGAGCAGAAGAAAAGTAACCTGAAGGGAAGCTCAAAATGAGCTGTGAGCTGGTAACTATTAAACACCATCTCTCTCGGGGCAGGAGGGCCCTAACTTAAAGGATTTGCTGATTCCCATGGTGTGAATGCTCCCGCCATGGCCAATTTCCAGCTACCAATGTGATATCAACCAGCTTAAATTTCCTGTAGATTTACCAGTCCCACCCAGTTATTTGGCGGAAGTTACAAGACTGTGGCAAGAAAGGCCATATAAAGGTGATCCAGTACAGTGCACGCAGTCACATCATACAGTGATGTGACATCTGCTGACGCTTAGCAATCATGCTCTCGTCCACCCAGCTCTCCCCACTCCTACCCTTTAGGCTGTGCTGCACAATAATCCCCCTTCCTCCCAAAAGCTTACTCAAGTCACCCCAGCCTTTACCCCTAGATGCTGCTGCAGCTCCCTTTAGGCTCCAGTTGTAGGGAAATGGAGGTTTCTGGCTAGAAAACAAGTCTATTTAGAAATAAACAGTCGTTTCCAAACCTGATGGAAATGCAGAGTTTGCTGAATTGGCTCCCAGGAGCTATATAAATTTGAGTCATTGTTCTCCAAAGACCAGCTCTGCTCCCTTCTCCTCCCTCTCAGCTGGGGCCTCTTGGGATGCTGAAGTGACTGCTTTTGATTTACATTTTTATTCCATGCTTTCCTGTTTAGCCCAGCAGGGCTTTTCCCCTCACCAGTCCCCAAAGTCCTGATTGGAAAGGGGGAGGTGGAAGGAAAAGGGAGCCCCTCCCCTCATCTCAGTCTATCCTAGAAGATCATCTTAATGGAAGCCCCTGTGGGTTCCTTCAAGGACACTGGAAAATTCACCTTTAGTAGGCACAACAGAGCATTCCAGCCCACCCTGTATTTCACACATGAAACCACCTAAGCAGACCTAGTTGTGCCTTATTTTATAAAAGAAATGCATTTCTAACACCTGTATCCACCACCCCTCCACCTGTGAAGGACTTGAGAATTTTCAAACACGTGCACTTACTATATATCATCTAATCTGAGCCTGTCATTGAAAAAACCACCACCCACTGCCATCAAGTCAGATCCGGCTCATAAAGACCCCTCCTTGGGTTGCTGAGGCAGTATCACTGCAGAAGTAGATTGCCCAACCTGCCTTCCGAGGAGTGGCTGGTGGTTTGAACTGCCAGTCTTCTTGTTAGCAGTCAAATGCCTTAGGCACTACACCACCAGAGCTCCTTGTCGTTGAAAGAGACTTTAAAAAAAAAAAACAAAAAAACTGCTGTCCAGTCCATTTCAACTAATAGCAACCCCTCCTTGGGTTTCTGAAGTGATATCTCTACAGAAGTATATTGTCCAATCTTCCTTCCAAAGAGTGGCTGGCTGGTGGGTTTCAGACGTCACCTAATGCAGCCACCCAGCTAAAGTGTCAGTCTTTTTCACAGGGTTCCAGCTGATCAATCAATCTCTACTTAACCTGCAGTGGTAGGAATCCCATTACCCCATGGAGGCAGCCCATTCCTTGAATAAATAGCTCTGAGTCTTGGGAAGTTACAGTGAAACCTGTGAGAGCCAGGAACTCCACAGGACTGCATTGTTTTTCCTGGATTCCCAAGTGTGGTCGTTATGATTATGTGTCAACTTGGCTGAGCCTGGTTGAGTGGCTGGGCAGCTGGTGGTAGTTGTTCCCCGTGATGAGACTGGCAATCATCTCCATGGTGGGATCTACCACAAGCAGCTGAGTAGCTGCCTTTGGGATGTGGTCTGCTTCCTGAATATAAGGAGAAGCCTTGGGAATGGTCTCTAGCCTATGGCATTCTTGGACCCTGCATATAGCCGTGCTGTTGTTCAGCAGCCTGCCATGCTCTGCCAACCTTGGGACTTACGATGGACTTAAATTAATGACCTGCCGTTTGGTTTGGTAACATCGGGACTGTGCCTTTTTACTTCTCAATCTTGGGCTTCTCAGTCTCAGCAGCAAGCAGAGCTGTCCGAATGAAGAAATGCCTCTAACTCCAGTGGGCTGGGAGCAGGAGGCAGAGCTGGATCCCAGATTGAGGGGCTTTCACCCAGCCCCTAGAGTCTGGCACTTTGAACTTGGACTTAAAGCCTCAATATTGTGAGAGAATAAACTCCTGTTTGTTAAGGCTATCCCATTTGTGGTATATTCTTGTCAGAGTGTCACTGGGTAACCAAACACCAAGTTTTCTGCCTTTGATATGGTGTATGTAGTCTTACCACTTTTCTATCATTCATTTTCATGGAAAATATTTACACTTTCCTTCTTTGACAGGTTGCTGCCTTACAGTTTCCAGCTTTCACAGGTTGTGTTAATCCCACATTTATCTCCTTGTTCTAGATTCAATACATTGTTGTAGTTTGATCCTTTGAGGTCACACAAAACATAAATTTGACCTAATCGAATTCCTCTTTCAGATATTCAAAGGAGAAATCCCCATGTTCTTCTGCCCACTCCCCTCAAGTCTTATTTATACCTTCCTAGTTCCTTCAAATATTCCTCATATGGCATACTGCAGCACCCCTTCACCATCCTGGTCCATTCTCTGAATATACTTTCATACACTTGTTTATTCTGAGTAAGACAGGACTAGGGAGCTCGGTGGTATAGTGCCTAAGGCATTTGACTGCTAACCAGAAGTTTGGTGGTTCAAACCCACCAGCCACTCCACAGAAGGAAGACTGGGCAATCTACTTCTGCAATGATTTACTACCTTGGAAACCCAAAAGGGGTCACTATGAATTGGAATCAACTCTGTGACAGTGAGTTTTTTTGGAGTACGGGACTGGAAATTTCCTTATTCTAAGACCTCTTGTTTTTTCTGTTAGTTGCCATAGTCAATTCCAATTCAAGGCAATGCCATGTGTGCAGAATAGAACAGCTTCATAGGGTTTTCAATACATCTTCAGATAGCATTAGGTTATGTATTGGGTATTTTCTTTTTTACAAACCCATCTTACTTTTGACATAGTGTACCAATTATCAGCTGAAACACTGCTGCTAAGCCACATCTCCTGTTCTGCACTTATACTATTGATGTTTGGGGTCTAAATGTTAGAGTGTAAAAATTCAACTTATGGACTTCCAGTAAGATAGAGGAATAGGCAGACAAGCAACACAGACCCTCTTCAACAAAGAAAAGAAATACCAATTGGCAGAGATTCAGAAAATAATCCTGGAGGCCTGAGCTTTGAAAGGAACTATACAGAAGTGGATTAGGCACTAACTAGTGGAAAAACCTGAACGAAAACAGTGAGTACAGAGACAGTTGGAACTGCAGACTGTCAGCTACTCTGACGGAACCAACGGCCTGAATGTTTCCAAGTGATGTTGGGACCTGAGAATTGACCTAAAGATCAGCCCTGGTCACCAAGGACTACAGGGACAACTGCACTGGTGGCCTATGACTAGGAAGTGAAACAGCAAGGAGGGAGACAACCTGAGCTGTTGACTTTCCGCTGTCCAGAGGGGGCAGCCATTTTGATTGCCTACATACAGCTGCCATTTGGATATTTATAGTGACCAAGGGTGCAGCCATTTTGAATGTTTATAAGCAGGGGCCATTTTGGATATTTAAAGTGACCAAGGACACAGCCATTTTGAATCTTTATAAGTGGCAACCATTTTGGATTTTAAAGTGATAGCATTCTCATTTGGATTCCAGGGACCTAAGAATAGGCTCTGTTTGCCAAGGTTGGCAGTGATGTACAAGAGGCTGACAACAGGAAAGGAGACAGGTGGTGAGTCTATAAGTGCTGCC
>NW_006921912.1:1121882-1128028 GCF_000298275.1 Orycteropus afer afer | reverse complement strand
TAAGGGAATTTGTTAAAACCAGACCAACCTTACAAGAGATGCTAAAGGGAGTCCTTTGAACAGAGAGGCAACAATAGCCAACAACAACTGACCATTAACACACATGATGATATAACCCAGAAACTAACCCAGCTATGGAAGTATCCAAAGTAAATAAGCCTACAAGATTGTAAACAGGGAACCAGAGATATAAATTGACAAATGAGGACAACTACAAACAAAAAAAAAAGGAAAAAAAACTGTGTTGTTACAGAACTTCTAGATGATAGGGAAGTCAAGACAACTACAAGATAGAATGGACTGTTCTAAACTTGGAAAGAAAACTATAAATCCCAGGGTAACCTCAAAGGAAAATGATAAACCTTCACATCAAAATAAAAAAAGAGGACCAGCACAAATATTTAGCAAATACTAAAACAATAGTAATGAAGGAACTGATAACACGATTTATAAACAAAATGAGCTCAGCATAGAAAATTATATGGAACAAAGAAATCGACACCATGAAAAAACATAACAAAAATGACAGCAACAAATTCATATTTGCCAATAATTACATATCTGGCAAGGGACTTCTCGATAAGATTTATAGAAAACTCCAATGCCTCAATACCAAAGGAATTAACAATCCAATCGAAAAATGAGCAGAAGAAGATGTGAGTAGACACTTCACCAAGGAGGATATTCAGGTGGCCAGCTAATACTTGAAGAGATGCTCACATCATTGGCCATCAGAGAAATGCAAATCAAAACAACAATGAGATACCATTTCACCCCAGCACTGATGCCAAGGTTCAATGAGACAGAAAATAGCAGACGCTGGTGAGGATCTGAAGAGATTGGGACTCTCATACACTGCTGGTGAGACTGTGAAGGGATCCAACTACTGTGGAAAGCAATATGGCAATTCCTTAGAAACTTGGAATTGGAGATACCATTTGACCCAGCGATCCTGTTACTAGGTATATATCCTAGAGAGGTGAGAACCAGGACAAGAACAGATATATGCACACCCATATTCATCGCAGCACTATTTACAATAGCAAAAAGATGGAAACAACCTACGTGCCCATCAGCGGAAGAGTGGTTGACCAAACTATGGTACTTAGACACAATGGAATGCTATGTAGCACTAAAGAATAATGTAGAGTCTGCAAAACACCATATAATATAGGTGAACTTGGAGGACATTATGCTGAGTGAAATAAGTCAATCACAGAAGGACAAATATAGTATTAGTTCATTGTTGTGGAGAGTCAAGGAAAGGTTTATATATGGAGGGAAACTTTCTTTGTTGGTTACCAGGGGTGGGAGGGGAGGGGAGGGAACACTGCAAAAAAAGAAAAAAAAAAAAAAAAAAAAGGCATTGACCCATGTCACTTTAGTTTTGTGTATTTCACTGTACATAAATTATATTTCAATAAAATGCATTTAAAAATTTCAACTTATTAGATGGAAATTGCTATTGTTTTAGTATTTGCTAGTATTTGCTAATTAATTAGACTCAGCCTGTTGCCAAAATCTGTGAAGATCTTTTGGAATCCACTTTCACATTATCCATAAATTGGCTGAGCATTTCTTTAGCAATCTCCTAAATAAAGAAAGTTGTTGCCTAATGAAGATTAAACAGAAAGTATGTGGCACTCCCCTAGGCACCTCCCACATGCTGACATCTCTACCTAAATCATAATCTCTTGGGTATAGTTTACTAATCATTCATTTGTCCAGTGGGCCACATTTCCCCATATTTTCCATAAGATCTGAGAGATACCTGCTGAGGTCACTTAAATCATATCTACAACATTTTCCTGATCTACCAGTTTAGTTGTTGTTGTTGTTGCTAGTTGCTGCCGAGTCAACACCAGTACATGACAACCCCATGTACAACAGAACAAAACGTTGTCCAATCCTGCACCATCTTCATGATCATCAGTGTGCTCAAGTCCATTGTTGTAGCCACTGTATATTTTGAGTGCCTTTCAGTCTAGGGGGCTCATCTTCCAACAATATATCAGATAATATTCTGTTACAGTCTATAAGGTTTCCATTGGCTAATTTTCAGAGGTCAATCACCAGGCCTTTCTTTCTAGTCTGTCTTAATCTGGAAACTCTGCTGAAACCTGTCTACCATCCATGACCCTTCTGGTATTTAAAATACTGGTGTCATAGCTTCCAGCATCATAGTAACATGTACGCCACCACAGGTCAACAAATTGACAGTTTAATAATCATGTCAAATCCAGAAATTGAGCTCCATTATAGCTAGTCCTCACCCTTGTGACTCCAGTGCCCATCATAGTGCCTGGTACATGGCAGGGACTCAAGAATCATTTGAAGAAGTAGTTGGTTACAGCAGTGAATGAATGAATGAATATGGCCCAGATCAGCGTGAAGCTTGGCAGTATTTAGTTTTTCTGAATCTACCTTCTTTCTCTATTTCGAGAACAGGAACAACTTGCTTGTACTTTCCTCCTTCTAACACCTCTTTAAAACTCATGATCCTAAAAGTTCACCCACTTGCTTATTGATGAGAAAATAGGAGCTTAGAAAGGTGAGGAATTTCCCAAGTTCAAAGGTTAATAAAGGGAGAAATGAAGATTTGAACAATTGTCTATGGCTTCGAGACACTATGATGCTGGAACAATTAGTCCTAGCGACTGGTACACCATCCAATCTGCAGCCTATATGACTATGAGACCAGAAGAACTAGATGGTGCCCGGCTACTACTGTCATCCACTTGGAAGAGGATCTATGTAGGAGATCCTGGATAGAGAGGGAAAACAATGTGGAACAAAACTCAAAATCATTTGGAAAAAAAAGGGGGGGGGACCAGATTTGCTGGTCCAATAGAGCCTGGTGGAACCACTGAGACTATGGCCTCTAGCTGCCCTTCAAGTCTGGAATTGAACCCATGCCTGTGACTTCCAGGCAAACAATAGATAGGTATATGAGTTGAACATTTACCTGAGGTAGATACACTCCTTGGAGAGAACAAGCATGGGAGAAAGAAGGGCTGCTTATGCATAGGGTGACAGCTCAGGGGGCAGGAGTGCATGGAGGGATGGAGACAGGGAAGAGGTAACTATCGGGAGGAAGTAGGAGGGGAGATGTTGCATTGTGGTAAATTGTGGTCAATGTCATGAGACAAAGTATATGTGAACTGCTGTATGGAATGTGTATTTGCTCTGTAAATTTTCACCCAAATCACAATTAAAAAAAAAAAAAAAAAAGACACTATGATGCTATGCTTACAGCAGGTTTGGGAAAGTTCTCCTCGTTCAACCATCAAGGATATTTCTTCCTAATAAAATTGATAAGCATACAGCATAGTAAAACAGATACATTTCTTTTATAGTCTTAATTTCATTCACTCTCTGTCATTCAATAATTCATTCAACAAATGTTTACTGAGAACCTACTAGTGCTAGACTATATTGGACCCTAGGAATACTCCTATAAATAAGCCCTCCTTGAGCTTAAATTTTATTTGTGCATGGGAAAATAAGTAAGCAAATAGATATATAATCAGATAATGGTAAGCACTATGAAGAAAAATAAAGCAGAATGAGGGGCAAAGGGATTCTCTTTTACTCTGAAGAGGTGGCCTCTGAACAGAGATATAAATGAAGTAAGAGAATAAGACGTAAATATCTTGTGGATATCTATTTCAGCAATAAGAAGAAGGTGTGGGCTTGTATTTGTGGAAGTAATAATAGTTTTTCTTCAAGAAAGTAGGGACCTAGATCATATGATGAACTTTCCAGCTATAAAATACCTGATTCTTTAAAGGTATATCCATTCATTCATTCATTCACTTATTTTTTCAACAGTTCATTTTATTACACATCTACTATGGAGTCCATTAGAAGCTCTGGTGGCATAGCCTAAGGCATTTGACTGCTAACCAGAAGGCTGGCAGTTCAAACCCACCAGCCACTCCTCTGAAGGAAGGTTGGGCAATCTACTTCCATAGTGATAGTGCCTCGGAAACCCAAGGAGGGGTCTCTATGAGTCGGGTCCAACTCCACGGCACATAATGACAACAACATGGAGTCCTTAGTGGGGCAAATGGTTAACACACTCAGCTGCTAACCAAAAGGTCGGTTCAGTTTAAGTCTACCCAGAGGCTCCTCAGAAGAAAGGCCTGGTCATCTACTTTAGAAAAATCAGCAATTGTAAACTCTATGGAGTACAGTTCTACTCTGACATACATGATGTCACTATGAGTTGGAGTCAACTGGGCAGCAACTGATTTATGTGAACAAGACAAGTGCCAGTGATAGACAAGTCCATTAAGCCCAACAACACAGTGTGAGAAGTGCTATCCTGAGGCTATGTACAGCAGGTGAGGCATGTCACCATTCACCCTTTTAGGAATCCATCTGACTAAAGGAAATTTAACATCAAAGCATTAAATGCTATAACAATGGTTTTCAAAAATTTTAAAGCCATTGAACCATCTCTTCAAGTAAAATTCTCATGCAGAAAGTCCAATATATAATATACAAGAAGTTGCTCTGGTTGGCACAAAATTGGAGGCCCAGAGGCACCTTCAAAAACATGTAACTGTATGAAAATCAATGCCCTAAATATTTGTATGACCAAGAACCGAAATCAGTTCATTGTCCGCTAAAGCCTGCTTTTCTCCATGTTGCCGGGTAACCCAAATTTGGAGAACCATTTAATCATCAATCAAAACCATTAGAACTGTTACCTCTGGCTCACATTAAACAGAATAAATAACCCCCTGCCAAGAGGAGAACTGATTTCACATACTGTTTTCTGTTCTTCAAAGCCATCAGATCAAACTCATTACAGCCCAGATGACTCATAAGTATAATTTAAAGTGTTCATTTTTTTTTTTTTTTTTCCAACTTCTGGTCAAAGTCACTACATTTGCATTAAAAATCATCAATTCCAAAGTGTGCCAGTTCATCACTAGTATTGTATGGCTCTCTATTGTTTACTCCAATTTTATCATTTGAAGAAAGCCTGATTTTCTTCCTACTGTGGTGCATGTACAAATGGGTGCTCATTATACACTCCTCCATATTCAAGCACATAATCTCTTAACCATACACACACCACAGGCCAAGATAGACCTCACACTGCAGTTTAGGAACCAGCTGTACTGGCTGTGCTAACTATTGCCTCCCCTTTCTTCTCTCTGCAGATGACGGCAACTGCCCAGCCACCCTCCAAGGCCCAGGCTGTCCACATCTCAGCACCCTCTGCTGCCGCCAGTACACCTGTTCCCAGTGCCCCAATCGACCCCCAGGCACAACTGGAGGCTGACAAGCGAGCTGTATACAGGTAGGAGACACTGCAGCTGTGTCCAGAACCCCAGACAACCTGAGACCCAGCCAGGAGATTTGAGAATGCAAGCCCAGGCTTGGGCACACCAGAGACAATGGCCAACTGCTGCCCTCCTCACCCTCTCTCTCACTCATGTCAACCAGAAATCCTTCAGCTGGTCACTGGGTTACTTGAGCTTCCTAGAAATGTTTCATGAGGGATATGAAGGCGTGGGCAATATCCCCCAAGAGGACCCCTTTCCCATCCTAATTAAGGAGGTGAGCCCCAAAGAGCACCAGAAACCATCAGCTGAGTAAACTCTCCTTGCCCTGTACACATCGTTGCCTTCACTCCAACAAGGCCTGCAAAGCACTGTATTGTACCATTTAGGACTTGATAGTACTCAAACGTTAGTATGCAGAAAAATTACTGGAAGGACTTACTAAAACATTTATTTCTGGGCTCCATGCTCAGATGCTGAATCAGTAGGTCAAACTATAGAAATTTTTAAAAGCATCCCAGGTGAATGTGATGCAGCTGGTCTATGGATCACACTTTGATTCCTGGTAGTTTTTTTTTTTTTTTTTCCTTTTAGCAACAGATATTGGTGTGGATATGTAAGTTCTGGTGCCCTGCCTCCAGGTGGGGAGTTTGTTGCAATGAGGCAGCCTTTCTCATCTTGCCCTGTGTCAGCCCCACACACCCAGTGCTGGGCCCTGAACATTGCAGAGGGAAGGGGCTCAGGGAAATTTCTGTCTGCCATGGTGAACTCCAGCTCTTTATGTCCCTGGCTGGGAAGAAAGATGCTCATGTCTGAGAGCAGGCTTGAAAGAGGCTCTATTAGGACTTT